>NW_007737801.1:31313-33246 GCF_000696425.1 Galeopterus variegatus | reverse complement strand
TGATACTGTATCGCTTCTTGAATTGCAGTTATTAAGTGGCAACTATATTTGATATTATGTCCAGCTCATTTCTCCAAATTTCTTTCCTATATTAAGCCCTTTTGTAGATGAAAAATGCTAAAAGAAGGTTTCTTTTGTGATCACCGTCTCATGTGAGTTTTTTTCAGGTGCTTTGCATTCAGAATAGACCTCTGAGTTGGGACCCAAGCTATCAACTGATCCTAAATTCCTGCATTCCTGAGTTGCAGGTATGTCTGGCTCTGGAATAGCTTTTATAGAATGTGGCACAGGGAACATGACATTGCAGCATTCACTTTCACTGTATATGCTGTGTGTGTATGTACTGACTACTCGTACATGCTTTTCACCACGAATGATACTAAAGTGCAGATGAACAAGTACGCTCTTTTAGATACTGCCTTTCAGGAGCTTACTAGTTGAAACTCCAGTAGAAAGTCAAGGCACAAATACCATTGATAATACCACAAGAACTGAATTACATGGTAAAAAGTAAGACCTAATATGGCTCATTGTAAATTTTAATAATGAAATGTATCTTACATATATATTATGCTCTTTTCTGTATATAGATTCTTTTTATAACACATAGGTGAGAGTGGTATTATACAGAAGAGTATGTGAAATATGCACTGTTTAAAGAGTAATAAAATGGATACCCATATACACACCACCCAGGCTGAGAAACAGAATGTTACCTGAACCTTATAGGCCTCTGTGTGTCCCTCCCAAATTGCTTTGTTCTCCCAGCCTAACCCCCACCAAGAGGTCGATTTCTCTTGACTGTCATTGTCTAGCTCTTAATCCTGTTCGTGACACCAATTGTGAAGCTAGGTGACCACGCCAGTTGTCGGGCTCTTTTACCTGCTGGTAATCCTGCACCGACTGGGCTGATTGTCAAGCTAAGGCTGGGTTTGGAGCCCACAGACCCCTCAAGCCCGTTCACAGACTGGGCCACAAACCCTTCACATGCCAGGCTGGGTTCGCAGACTCCTCATGCAGGTCTATGAGCTAGGGAACTGGCCAAAAGGTCCTTGGAGCCATAGGTTGGAAAGCATGGCTGACGCCCGCCCACCTACTTCACTAAAACTCCTCTTGCTCTCTCTCTCTCTCTCACATGCTCTCTCTCTCATGCTCTCTCTCTCTCTCTCTCTCTCTCCAGAAGAACACAATAGCAACAAAACCATAAAGATACACTGTTGCACATGCGCACTAACTCCACACACACACAATTTGCTTACAAAGGATGCTGAGCCACACCCAACTGGACCCGAGGGGAGGGCCCTGACCAAACTATTCTATTTTCCCAATAGTCATGTTAATCATTCCCTTTACTTTTTTTTCTTCAATTTCCCACTTATGTATGATCCCTAAGTAAAATAACTGTTCATATTTTAAAAATTGGGTAGCAAGCATAAAACTAGATGAATAAACAAAGGGCAGTATCACCCAGTATGTGACAGAAGGTCTCAGGAGAAGATAAGTGAACGGTCTCCTGGTCTTCATCTGGCTCCATGTCCTGAGGCATTTACAGGAGCCCCTCTAGGCAAGGTCGTGAGTGAGTCCTAGGCAACATGGCTCCCCATTACTGGGCTACTGGCAGAACTGCCCTGCAGACCGGGCACTGTATGTCCAAAGGGCTGAGCTGCTCCATCTTTCTCCTCCAAAGCCCACCAAGACAGGTGGTCAAAGCAGAACAACTGAGCAGAGCTGGAGTGAGTGCCATTGGCTGCCTCAGAGAACAGGACATGGAGGAGAGAGTGGAGATCAGAACAAAACGAGTAGATGGGCCGGCCCGGTGGCGCACTGCTATAGTGCGCCGCTTGGGAAGCGCGGCGGCGCTCCCACCGAGGGTTCGGATCCCACATACAGACCGGTTCCCGCTCACTGGCTGAGCGAGGCGCGGGAGCAACAC
>NW_007737801.1:22227-30313 GCF_000696425.1 Galeopterus variegatus | reverse complement strand
CGGGGGCGACACTGAGGGTTGTGATCCGTTGCCAGACACGAAAAAAGAAAAAAAAAAAAAAAAAAGAACAAAACGAGTAGAGACAGGAGGGGAGGGTGGGCTCGCCTGGGCATGTGGTCCTCAGTTTACAGGATGGTAAAATGGCAGTGTGATCCCAGAGAGGATGTTTTCTTCTATCTTGTTCTACCATTTCATCTTTGTAGATTACATCCTCCAGTAAATTCTTGCTGTATGGTTTGGCTAAATACAAAATTCTAGGCTGAGAATCATTTTTCTTTCAGATTTTTAAAGACATTTCTCCATGGTCTTTCATTGTTGTTGTTGATATATCTGAATCTATACTAATTCTTCATCCTTTAGTATGTGACTTATCCCCAACCCTCCCCCCCCCACCTTTACTCCCAATCTTGTGGAATCTTCTCCATTCTCAGTGTTCTGGAAGTTTACAACCATGTGCCATGGTCAGGGTTGTTTTCGTTCATTGTGTTGTGCTCTAAGTGGGCCCTTTCAATCTGGTAACTCAGCTTCCTCAGGTCTAGACATCTTTCTTGATCTCACTGATGATTTCCTCTCCTGCTTGCCCCTTCCTCCCACCACCATCTTTTCTCTTGCTGGAGCCTATTAGGATGTTGGAATTCCTAGTCTAGTCCACTAATTGCCTTCCTCCACCCCCTTATTCTTTTTGCTTGACTATGTTAGAGATTTTATTAATGTTATCATCCAGCCCTTTTATTGAGTTTTACAGGTTTGTATCATGTTTTTACCTTTTAAGAACTCTTTTTATGGTCTCTGGAAATTCCTTTTTCATAGAATCTTATTCTTGTTTCATGGTTACATCATTATATCTGTTTGAAGATAATGAGTTTTTGAAGTTTTCATTTTCTAAGTATCTGTTACCTCTATCTTTAATGAAAGAGACGTTTTTGTTTGTTGGTTGGTTTTTGTTTTTACTGTCTGCTCCTGATTAAAGGGTTGGGATTAAAAACGTGATGAGAAGCCTTGCGTGCACAGGTGAGGCTTGTCCCCTATAAGCCTCACTGTAGGATGATCTGGGTGCCACGTTGGGGTACCCTGTGTTCAGTACTCTTAGGTATTTTCTCTTAGGCAGGTCAGATTCTTGAGAGAGGAGTATAGCAATTTTTGCCTGAGGAATACAGGTATGGCTGCCAGACTTCTTGGAGCTGAGCTGTGGAGGTAGGCTGTGAAGACCCTTCATGCTGTGGTCAGTAAGCAGTCACTTATTCCCCCGTTTTCTTGTTCTCTAATATACCTGGTGTCTCCCAGTCCAGAGATTCTCTGTTTCTCCATTTCCAGAGAATAAACCTCCCTAAACTTCCTAGGGTGGAAGAAGGGCAGTCTCCTATCTCCTAGTGGCTTCCAAGGCAGCATGTCTCTAACTGCGATGTGCATCTCAAACTGCGATGTGCATACAGATCACCCGGGGATCTAGTTAAAAATGTCAGCTCTTCTTTTTGCTTTTCTGACACTATTGTTGACTGGGTCAAAACATTTGAGCTGTGGTTTGGTTGACCACCAAATTTTTTTTTTTTCCTTTTTGTCTTTTTTTTCGTGTCTGGCAACGGATCGCAACCCTCAGTGTCACACCCGTACCGGACCGGGACCGGCAATGGGATCGCAACCCTCAGTGTTGCACCTGCACCTCGCTCAGCCAGTGAGCGGGAACCAGTCTGTATGTGGGATCCGAACCCTTGGCGGGAGCGCCGCCGTGCTCCCAAGCGGCGCACTGTAGCAGTGCGCCACCGGGCCGGCCCCCCAATTTTTTTTTTAAAGGTCATTTGCTATCTTCAAAACCTTGGGTTTGGCCCTTTAATTCCTTTGGCATTCAGATGTTTAAAAAGCTATTTATCTTGGTTAAAAAAAAATGTAGGCTCTGATTCAGTAGCTCTGAGGTGGAGCCTGAGATTCTGCATATCTAATAAGCTTTCTGGTGACAGTTCTGCTGCTGCTGCTGCTGTTGCTGCTGGTTCAAGGTAGGATCACACTTTGCATAGCAAGGACCTAGGAATCTGCTTCTCTGACAGCTTTTCACCTAGTCCTCCTTATTTTAGCTGTATTCTTCACCCCACTTTCACCCCCAGTTCTAACGCTTCCTGCAGCTGCCTCTTTTAAGGATTCTGTAGTGTGCGTGGCGTTAGTTCTCAGCTTTAACCACCGCTGACTCAGGCACAGCTTTCTGAGGTTGGCTGAGTTAGGTACTACTGGCGCATCTGCTTTCTGGCTTCCAAAATATTATTGCTGTCATCTTCTCTCATTTTCTCTCTATCTTTGTGAGTTAATGTCTTTTTAAAAATTCTTTAGTATTAAAAGGGGGTTTCAGGAAGGAGCAAAATTAAATATGTGTGTTCTGCCATATTAACCCTAACTGTAACTATCTGCTAAAACATTTTCCTAAAGTTTGGTTATATCTGTGAAACAGAGCCTGTTTTATTATAGATAACTGCTATTTCATGCCTCTAGATTGTTGCACAAGTGTTCTCTACCCTTCCTCTTTTGTCCATCTGACAAGTTCTTACACAGACTTCAAGACCCAGCTCACATGGCTGGCTTCTGTGAAGCCCCCTTTGGTCCCCAAGTTGATAAAGCTTCTGTGTTCTCATGACTCTTAATGTAACCAGCTGCTTATGCAGTATCTTTTCCAGAAGACAATATGAACTCCTCAGGGGTAGGGCTTGGATCTTTGTAGTTCAGTACCCAGCACATATTAGGAGCTTAACAGACACTTAACAATTGAATTATTTTCTGTGTGCATGCCTGTCTTTCTCTTTTTCCTTCACTTTCTTTCTGCTCTTATCTCTTCTCTCTTTCTGTTAAGCAGTTATTATATTTATTATCTATTCTATTATCAAATAGTAATTCATGTCCCATAATTTTAATTATAAAAGTAAATGAGTAGAATAAATAATATTTTTCAATTTCTAAAAACTTCCCAATTAAATAAAAAGAGAGAAATAGAAGGCCCAGCCAGTTAGTTCGCTTGGGAGAGCGTGGTGCTGACAACACCAAGTCAAGGGTTAAGATCCCCTTACTGGTCATGTTTAAAAAAAAAAGAACAAGAGAGAGAGAGAAATAGAGAGTAGAATAGTGGTTACCAGAGGCAGGGAAAGGGAGGGGAGAGGAGAGACCAGGGAAAGGCTGGCAGACTGGTACCAAGTTACGAAGTTACAGTTCCATAAGTTCTGGTGTTCTAGGGTGACAATAGCTAATGATATTGTGTTGTAGGTTTCAAGATATCCAGAAAAGAGGATCTTGAATGTTATAACCACAAAGAAATGATAAGTGTTTAGGTGACAGATATGCTAACTCTTCTGATTAGATCATTATACAATATATGCATGTATTGAAACAACAATCTACCCCATAAGCATGTACTATGAAAGAAATAAGGTAAAAAAATAATAAATAGATTTAAATATTATGTAAACATCCATTTGATTTTTATCCCCCATCTAAGGACTGTTAAAAGATAAAATTTCATTATCCCTAGATGCAGACATAATTCTTATCACCTAGTAGAATGATCTGTTTGAAGGAGTTTGAGTCTAAAATATTTAAATAAATTAAATATAAATATATTTTTCATTTCAATGATAAAAATTTAAATGTTTACAAAGTCTGCATGGCTCCTTTCAAATTTCTTGTCTATAAAACTCCCTTTTTGGAGTAATGTACTGCTATAAAAATTTAATGCAGTAGTTGTTGCTATCCCATAATTTAGTCAGCATATGATTTAAATAATGGGATCAAGAAAAACTCATACTCACATTCTCACCATTCCTTTCTCAGTGTGAATTTCAGATGCTGTCAGTTATTTTAATATTTTGTAGTCTAAATAATTTCTTATTGTTTAAAAGAAACATAAAAACACCCCTCAAATTGAAAATCTAGATGTCACTTACATCATTTAATTGAAGAACATATTTAAGAAATTTAATACTAAAGTTTTTACATTAAGCTACCATAAACATGCTACATTTAATTGATTCAGTTGCAATTACACAGAATTTTGGATTTTTTTGCTTAAATTTATTTTTTAATATTAATTTTAAAAATATTTTTACAGGTAGAAAATAATGGATTATTGCTTAATTAATGGGAGATTTAGGAAAAATACTATGTTGGTGTTATATCATAAATATCCAATGATGATTCTGAAAATAAATTTTCCCTAAAGGTCACATTACTTTTCACTATTTTACTCTGCATTTATTAATAGCATAATCCCATTTATGTCTCCTTTATACATATTTTAGAAATTAATTGTAAGAAAATGAATATATATTGGGACACTGATTCTGGCTAATCTTTTGGTCTTCTTCTTTTTTTTTTCTTTTGGTCTTCATCTTCTTTGATAACCAGGTATTGATTTCTGACTTTTGAAGATGGATGAAGGTACAGAAATTTCAAGTGATGGAAATTCCTTAATTAAGGCAGTCCATCAGAGCCGGCTTCGCCTCACAAGACTTTTGCTAGAAGGTGGTGCCTACATTAATGAGAGTAATGACCGTGGGGAAACGCCTTTGATGATTGCTTGTAAGACCAAACATATTGATCACCAAAGTGTCAGTAAAGCCAAAATGGTTAAATACCTGTTAGAGAACAATGCCGATCCCAACATACAGGACAAATCTGGGAAAACTGCTTTGATGCATGCTTGCTTAGAAAAAGCTGGTCCTGAAGTTGTTTCTTTGCTCCTAAAGAGTGGGGCTGACCTCAGCTTGCAAGACCATTCTAGTTATTCGGCTCTTGTTTATGCTATAAATTCAGAAGATAGAGAGACCCTGAAAGTTCTACTTAGTGCTTGCAAGGATAAAGGGAAAGAGGTCATCATCATAACAACAGCGAAATCACCCTCTGGGAGGCACACTACCAAACAGTACTTAAATATGCCTCCTGCGGAAATAGATGGGTGTCCTTCCCCAGCTACTTGCACCACACCTTCAGAAATAGACATCAATACAGCCTCATCACCACTTCCACATTCTTCTGAAACTGAACTGACATTTTTTGGCTTTAAAGATCTGGAGTCCTATGGAAGCAGTGATGATAACCAAGACCCAGGCTCTCCTGGGAGGAAGCCTGCTATGGCCCCTAATGGGCCCAAGCTACCCCAGGCTCCACCCTGGATCAAGAGTCCCCCATCATTAATGCACCAGAACAGAGTAGCGTCTTTGCAAGAGGAACTACAGGATATTACTCCAGAGGAAGAACTGTCCTACAAAACCAATGGGCTGGCACTTTCCAAGCGATTCATCACTAGGCACCAGAGCATTGATGTAAAAGATACTGCACATTTGCTAAGAGCCTTTGATCAGGCCAACTCAAGAAAGATGTCATATGATGAAATAAATTATCAGTCTTTTTTTTCAGAAGGAAATCAGCAATGCATTGAAATCCCTGTTGATCAGGACCCAGATTCTAACCAGACAATATTTGCTTCCACCTTAGGAAGCATAGTTCAAAAAAGAAACTCAGGGATGAATCACTACAGCTCTGATTCCCAGCTCTCAGCTGGTCTTACCTCTCCAACTTTAGAAGATGGCAAAGCACTTATAGGAAAGAAAAAGATCCTCTCACCATCCCCTTCCCTGTTGTCAGGGTCCAAAGAATTGTTGGAGAATATCCCCCCCGGTACCCTGAGCAGGAGAAATCATGCAGTTTTAGAAAGGCGTGGTTCAGGAGCTTTCCCTCTAGATCACAGTATTACACAAACCAGACCAGGATTTCTGCCACCCTTAAATGTAAATCCTTACTCTCCCATCTCAGATGTCAATGTCAACAACAAGATCTACAGCCTTCTTTCTTGTGGTCAGAAAATGCTTATGCCAACAGTTCCTATTTTCCCTAAAGAATTCAAAAGTAAAAAAATGTTGTTAAGGAGACAATCATTGCAAACAGAACAAATTAAGCAATTAGTAAATTTTTAAGAGATTGCTAGAAAACATGTTTTCTTCAAATGTCTGTATCAGAGACATAAGGAACTAGAGAAGAAATCTTAAATATTCATCCATTTCAATCTTGTAATTGGTTAGTCCATAATGGCTAGGTGAATTGAAATGTAATGTGTTTTGTACTAGGCATTGTGAACACACAAATAATATATAGTTTCTGTTAAGGGAATTCTCTCAAACAAAATGAAAGCTATTTTCCTTAAAACCT
The DNA here is from genome assembly GCF_000696425.1 of Galeopterus variegatus. Taxonomy (NCBI): domain Eukaryota; kingdom Metazoa; phylum Chordata; class Mammalia; order Dermoptera; family Cynocephalidae; genus Galeopterus; species Galeopterus variegatus. The sequence goes on along the minus strand of NW_007737801.1, from coordinate 24,136 downwards.
CCAATATTTAACAGCCTCTATGTGGTCGAAGTTTTTCATTTAAACAAAAAGTCAGCAAAGAAAGAAGGTCACATATGTTAGAGATAATTAAAAAATCAAATACAAGATGTATTGGCTAAATACAAGATGTCTTCGGAAAGTTCATGGAAAGATTTGTATTATCTTTTAATTCAAAATACAAGATGTATTGGCTAAATACAAGATGTCTTCGGAAAGTTCATGGAAAGATTTGTATTATCTTTTAATTCAAAATCTCCATGAACTTTTGAAGTACCCTCATATTTTATTAGGAAACAGTGTTTTCAAGTCAATAAGATTGTAATTTTCTATGATGCCAAAAGCATGAAAGAAAACACTTATAGTTACAAAATGTTCTAAGATCAATAAACCTAAACTACAAAGAAAAAATGAACTAATTCTTAAAACATGTTGACTGCAGTCAGGTGAAAATCTACTTAAAATTTAAGAAGGTCAAACACTAGTGGAGTGGGCAACTAATGTTCATAGTGTCAGTTTAATCTATGTTAATCAGTTTTACAGGCTACTGCTGATCTATGTCAAGTTCTCTTGTTTGTGTGCTGTTTTTTGCTTTCTGTTTTGTTTTTTTAAACAAACTTACCTATAATGTTAATGTATAGAGTTATTCTTTCTCCATATCTTTTAATTCATTCCTTCCAAATGATTTTCGGAAGCCTATCCATAGGTTTTCAATAACAAGATAAATACAAAAGTTAAAAAGCATTCCTCTTTACTTATAACAAATTATTTTTGTCCTCTAAAAAGACACAAAGAAAAAACAAGAGTTTGGGGTTTCTCACAAATAGAAACTAAATGCTGGCTTCATTTTAAAAAAGGAAATTATTAGGTTAGGTTAGCTAAAATTTAAAAAGCCAGTAGAAAGTTAATCACAAAATGTACTATTTGGTCAATATTAAACAGTATCTTCTTATTTCTGATATGTGGTTATTAGACATTTATATAATAAAGATATATAAGAATTATTTCCTCAGTGTGACGTTCCAGTCATCTAGTCTTTTAGGACTTGTTGAATAACTTTTAACAAAATAAATGAACACCATGCTAATATTATAAAATAATATAAATTGATTCTATTACCTACGTGACTTCAAAGTATGGTGTTCATACAAAGAATTCTTATTTCAATCTAGAATAAATCAAACCATACAAACCTGAGTGTATTAATTTGATGATTGTCTTATACGACTTTATTTCTTTGCTTTCTATGAGTAGAGATGAGCTTAACAATTGGCATGATGCTTTTCTTGGTAATTTGATATAAGCAAGTTATAATGTACCTAGCAATTTAATTACTTGTGGCTATTACTTTAAAAAGTAAATGGAGGTTTTTCCATCTACTGTTTTGAAGAGCATTAATATTAATTACATTAGAAATATTTTTGATTCAGAACTTAGAATGCACCTGATTTTTACAGGTAGCTAAATACTTTTTGCAAGTTTTAATATCTAGAAAAGTACTTGACTTCAAGTTATAAGGATACAGTTTGGAAGAATATGTAAATAGTTTAGTTCATAAGCAAAATGGTATCAATAAAGATTTAAAATATTATTTTGATTATTGCTGATTTTTATTTATCTCTCAAATACTAAGATACATTGTTTAACATATTTTCAAGAGAAATTGTGCCACTCATTACTTAAAGTAGAAAACTAAGAAAGAATAACATTTGTTACTCTTCTCATCCCAACATGAAAAGAAATATTTAATAGAATTAAATCTTTTTGGGCTATATTTGTTAGAATTTTTAACCTACTAGCCATCCTAATAACATTTTAGGTGCCTAGGTTGTCTGAGTCTGGTCATAAAGACATCCCATGGGGATTTTCATTCCATTAAGTGGAATATATCATTGGGATTCCAATGGTGAGT
>NW_007737801.1:15064-22062 GCF_000696425.1 Galeopterus variegatus | reverse complement strand
CTTCTCATCCCAACATGAAAAGAAATATTTAATAGAATTAAATCTTTTTGGGCTATATTTGTTAGAATTTTTAACCTACTAGCCATCCTAATAACATTTTAGGTGCCTAGGTTGTCTGAGTCTGGTCATAAAGCCATCCCATGGGGATTTTCATTCCATTAAGTGGAATATATCATTGGGATTCCAATGGTGAGTCACAGATGTTTGCTGCAGGAATCATCATGTAAGAGTATGATTTAACTTTAACTTAAAGATATGGTGACATTTCACTTATTAGTTTTAGAGGTACCATTCTTAGTTACTTGGAACTGGGATTTCCAGAGTACAGCTAATACTGACTCATGGCAGGAGTCATTTTGAGAAGGACATAAGGCAACCCCAGTTACTGAACAAGTGTTGACAGTGCCCATCCAAATGGTGCCCAGGGAAGGTGGTAAACACCTGCCTGCATATTCTTTGGAGGAGATGCATCTTCACCTTCAGGCATCTAGTACCTGGACCTTTAAAAATTTCAAATGATAAAAATAACTAGCCTTATTCTGATTAAAGACTCACTCTGTAGCCTTCTAATAATTTAATTCCCATAATAGCTTGCTTAAAGGAGAAAATGAACTTGTCAGAGTAATGAGAAGTGTATTCATAGCTTTTAATTTTTATATTTCCTGATGCTTTGACATCCTGGGACCTTGCTGACACTGGAGGGACAGGCCCTCCTAGGGTTAACTAGTTTCTAGAGATAGAAAACAACTCTCCTGGGAGCAGGCCTTTCCTATACAAACCAGCCAGTCCAGAGCCCGCACCCCAACCACCTCCTTCATCGGGCTCTCACACTCTAGGCCACTATTTCCCTGCCCTCATCACCGGGGCCAGGTACCAAACAACTAGAGACAGCTCCTATGCGCAGAGCCCCCTGAAATTATTTGAACTAGCCAATCCTAAACCTGTTTTCCTGCCTCGCCCATTTCTTCCTGGATAAAGGTTCTGCCCACTTTTCCCCGTGCTCCCTCTCCCTCCCAGCTGACCCTGGTGCTTTACCATGTGATAACAAACTATCTTCATAGTTTGCTGCATAACAAACTATCTTCTCAATGTCAGTTACCTCCTGATCTGTTGGCCTCACCATACCTGAATACTACTACTCCTACTCCTCCTCCTCCTCCTCCTCCTCCTCCTCCTACTAATACTTTGCATTTTAAAACAAGAAGGCTTAGTCCAATTGGAAGTCATAATTATTAGTAAATTAATTTCCAGAATTAATTTTCCAGAATGTCATCCAGCTGGAATCATACAGTACAGCTTTTCTCACTTGTCAATGTGTATTTAAGGGTACTTGATATCTCATTTCTTTTTATCACTGAATAATACTCTGTTCTCTGGATGTAACACAGTTTGTTTATCCATTTGCTTACTGAAGGACATCTTGGTTGCTTCCAAGTTTTGGCATTTATGAGTAAAGCTGCTATTCATTATGTAAATTCTTGTGTGAACATAAGAAAATAAAAGACCAGTCTAGTAGAAAACACAGATCAGTACCATACGAAAATTCCCCACAAGTCCTATGGCTATAAAAGAAGTAATAAGACAAACTTTTTAAAAAGAGCAAAACTAATTTCAAAGAACGAGCAACAACATATCATATTAAACACATACTATGAACAGGCACTTCCATCCGTATTGGGAATATAATAGAATAAGCCAGTCAGGATCTCAAGAGATTCGTGCATTAATAGGAGAAAAAGAATATAAACAAGTTTCCTAGAACAACAAAAACTACAACAACCAAAAATAAGGTTCCCATCCACCATGTTAGTATGTCATGACCTACACTGCTGTCACACCTAGTTGAACCTGAATATTCTGTCCACAGCTGTTGGAAGAGGCAGCATCAGGAGAAAACCCACAGGTCAGCCTAGGAAGTCATGAAAGACTCCTTGAAGGAGTCCCAGTTTGGGGCAGAGTTCAATTAAATATTTTGAACCCTATTACATTCTTTCACTCCAGGGAAGGATAAAGAAGAAAGGGGCAATGACCAGCCTTAATGAAGACTCTACAGCAGCAATCAAACCATAACAGCTCAGTCAGGCTGAGCTGTTCAGTCAGACTGGTTTCTCCAGTGAGCAGAAGCAGAAGCAAAAGGCCGCCCTCCTTGAGAGGATGGGAGGCTGGGTGAGCCCCTTCCAAGTCCTGCCTGCTTTCTCTCTACTCCATGGTGAAACTGTATGTGTAGTTTTGTTTTAAGATTATAAAATAATTTAAATATGTAGTAGAGATTACTGGGGTGGAGGGGAGGATGATCTTTAAGGAACTGGCAGGATTAAATTTAAAAAGGGAATCTTAAAGTAAGTGAGTTCAGGATCAGGCAGAAGAAGTTTTCATTTTTCTTTCCAAGTTGGTATGAAGTAGCAACATAAATGAGCCACTGAGAAATATAGCCACACCTGGCATCTTTCTTATCCTGTCTGTGTCAGTGGCATTACCTGAACCTCTGTTATCCACGTTAAAAATAGACTCTTCCCTCTTCCCCATATTCCTCCTTCAACAGTTTTAAAACTCCTACAAATTCTTCCTTTTTAACCCTTTCTCTATTGTTGAGCCTCTCCATTCTCTTTTGCTACCACCTTCATTCAGGTCTTAATCTTTCACTTTGGGAATTCCAAGTCTCCTAATCAGTATCCCTCTTCTCATGCCGTTGTCTTAACTTTTCTAACACTCAAAACTGGTAAACAACTGTTTCCTGATTAAAGTGGCATGGTGGCTCCCACAGCCTAGGAGAAAAGGAGCAAACTCCTTAGTACAGATAACGAATTTGGTCCCTACTTTATAGTATGGTGCCCCTGCAAACTTGTGAACAAGTCACATCAGTCTCTTTCCCACTTGGCTCATGTGCCTCTATCTGAAAGCTCTGAGTCTTCTGGTAAACCCTACTTGTCTTTCAAGACACAGCTCATGTTCCTTCCCAATTAGAAGAGACTGCTCTCTTTGGGGCTCTCACCACAACCAGTGTAGTGTTCCATCATAGGAGTTATAGCAAATATTCAACTTATCCATTACAGGTCTCTCTCCCCCACTAGACTGTAAGTTCCTTGAGGTAGGAAGCATTTCTGAATTATTTGTGCAGCCTCAGCACATAAGACATCAATTAGATGCCTGCCCCTTTACCTCCCCCCCTGTTGTCCCATCATGAGATTCCGTCATGAAAGACGCACGTGACCAGATCAATTGTGGTCTCCAGACCAAAGCCTGGTGAGTAGAAAGGAGAGAAGCAGTTACAGTGAAGAGTAAGACAGTGACATTGATTTGGACACTAGAACACAAGAGTCTGAGCTCCTTTTACTGAGGTCCAAAAGCTCCCTTGGATCCTGCCCTGCTTCATCCAAGACCTTCTTGGGCTCATTTATTCATTACATTCTCATTTTCTATAGAAAGAATTTCCTTAGCACACTATCCTCATCTTTCTTTTTAACACTCAACTAATTTTCTTGCATTAATTCATGAATTTATGATTATAAGTAGATTGTAGGCTCCTACAAGGTAGGCTCACACTTTAAATAACTAGGTGAGAGATAAAGCATTTTTCTATATATTTACTAGGTACTCAGTTTTTTTAATTACAGGAAAAAAAAAAAAGAAAAAGAAAAAACAAAAAAAACAAAAAACAAAAAACAAAACCCAAGACCCCAGGTCCAACAAATAAGCAAGTAAAACAAATGGGTCCAAATTACTTTTAATAATTTCCCTCTGAATAAATGAGCACATATCTGGCTAATTAGCAATTACATCATTCTTACAGAGTCAAAAGATACTGTACTTTTTAAGAGCTCTGCATGTTTGAACAATTGGATCTCTTCTCAAATTCTCTTCTAGGGTTAGAATTGCTCTGCCAGTCTTGGGAAATAGCCTTCAAATGCTAAGGGATCTCAACACAATACATTAGACCTGAGAACCCGGAGGAGACAAATAGGTGGTATTCAACTACGTACTTATTCTTTTTTTTTTTTTTTTCCCTTTTTCCGTGTCTGGCAACGGATTGCAACCCTCAGTGTCGCAGCCGCACCGGACCAGGACCGGCAACGGGATCGCAACCCTCGGTGTTGCTCCCACGCCTCGCTCAGCCAGCGAGTGGGAACTGGTCTGCATGTGGGATCCGAACCCTCGGCGGGAGCGCCGTCGCGCTTCCCAAGCGGCGCACTACAGCAGTGCGCCACCGGGCCGGCCCCAACCACGTACTTATTCTGTATTTGAACTTCTTTTCAAAAATTTTCTATGTATATAGATGCATATAAAGACATACAACTTTTTAGTAAATGTATTATACATGTTCTTTTACAACCTCCAACGTGTTACAACATCTTTCCACATTAATAAAGGTAGATTTTTCAGTGTCTGCATAGTGTTCTATTTGTACATCAAAGCCTTAAAAATATTATTGAAAATTGATGTACAATTACATACAGCAAAATACACATATAAAATATACAACTCAATATTTTTTTTTTTGCCTATGCACACATCAAAATAACCACCCCAGAACAAGATACAGAACATTTTCATCATCCAAAAATGTTCCCACATGCCCCATTCCAGACAATACCCCACCCAATCCCATAGATAACCACTATTCTGACTTATACCAGCATGCATTAGTTCTGTCTGCTCTTGAACTTCATATAAATGGATACATACAGTATGTACTCATTTGCGTCTGCTTCTTTTGCACAATGTTTTAAATGTTTTCCCTTATTGTTGCATCAGTAATTCAAATTTTTTTTAGTGCTGTGTGTTAAGTTCATTGTATGAATCTACCTAATTACTTATCAATTCTCTTGTTAGTGGAAATTTAGGTTGTTTTCTGTTTTTGGCTAATAAGAAAGCTGCTATGAACATTCTTGTACAAGTCTTTATGTGAACATGTGAACACTTTTCTCTTGAGTATATGCCTATAGATAGAATGACTGGGTCTTAGGGTAGAGATATACTCATTTTTATTAGAAACTGCCAAAATTTTTCTTTTTTTTCTTAAAAGTTATCACTAGTCCTTACATCAATCTTTCTGGTACGTATGTACTGGTAGTTCATTGTGGTTTAAATTTGCCTTTCCTGGATGAGCGATACTGTTGAGTACCTTTTCATATTCTTTTGGCCATTTGAATATGTTCTTTTTTGAATTGTTTAATTTGTTTTCCTATTTTTAATTAGGTTTTTTTCTGTTTGTTTATTTTTTGTTTTTTGTTACCAGGTTACAGGAGTTCTTCACATATTCTGAACATGAGCCCTTTGTCACATAGACATGTCAATGCTTTTTTTTTTTTTTTTTAAGAAAATGTAGTTTTATTAATATATTTTCTTACATTCTATGATGCCGTTGCGGGGCAGTTGGGAATGAGGAGGAGAGTGGAAAGGGGAAGAAAATGTGATGGAAGAAGGAGGAAGGAGGAGGGGTGGACTTGAGGCCTGTGGCACACCCCACATTCCCACAAGGGAGACTGGGGGGCTTCCAGCGGTGGCTTGGTCAATGCCAGGCTGGGTGCAAATGTCAGGGGTGTGTGGCAAAAGCCCTTATCCCCCACCACTCCAGCTTGGGAACCCGGGGTCCTTCTTGCTGAGGGTTGGTGGTTATCACTGGACTGGTTGCAGGTGTTGGGGGCATTGCTGAGGCCCCCAGACCTCCCGCTTCCTAGCTTGGTAGCCCAGGAGACTTCCAGTCCATCTAGGTGTTATAGGTGTTCTTTGGTGAAATGAGACTTTTACTAGTTAATGTGAAACTTTGTCTCTGGTTGTGGGTACTTTTTCTTTCAGTTCTGTTGGTTTATTTGAGGTTTCCACCACTTAAATTCTGCACTGGAACTAATTTGTTGTCCTTTGCTTATTTCTAAAATGGGGGAACTTCCTGTGGGGACCAGTAACTGAGCTGTGTGGTTTAGCTAAATTCCTGCTTTGCTGCTCTTTCCCTAGGGAAGGCTTCTGTGCAGCTCAGGGTTTAATGCTTGGCTTTATAGGTACTTCTGGCTCTCATGCAATCTTGTGCACCTGGGTTGTGTAGAAACTCTGGTCTGGGCTTGAGTCAAACTGCACCCCATGCAATTCTATATTCCTGACCAGTCTCCTCTGAGTAGTCCTTCACTGACTGGGGTGCAGATCAGCTGTCCTTGCTGTGCCCCATTGTTCCTCCGGTGGCCCATCTCCCCCACCGCCTGAGCTCCAAACACTTCCCATGGGAGGGGCCGTGATTTGGTCCCTTGTGATGACTCACCGGCCTCTGTGTGCCTTTTTTTCAGTTGTCTGTAGCTCTTCGCTCCTATGTGGGTCCACAGGAACCCTTTTCATGGTCTTACTGGCTTGGGGGCCATCAAGGCCCTCTTCTCCCCTACTGCCTCCATGCAACTTCATCTGAAGGGCATGGCTGCAGCTTTTGCTGGCTCCTGCTCCATGCTCTCAGCAGCTCTAGCCTGGAAGTGGACAGGGCTCGAAATGGTCAAAGCGGTTTTTTTCTTTATCTCATCGTGGCTTCTCCTGCCTTCCTGCACTCCATAGGTCTCTCCTCTTCCCCAGAGCTCTAGTGGCCCCAGCTTGGCAGTAGTTGCTTTTTTATAGTTGTAAATTGGTTGATTTGTGGGAGAGTCTCCATCAATGCTGTCTTTTGATGAGAAGTTTTAAATTATGATGAAGACCATTTATCAATTTTTTCTTTTATGGTTAGTGCTTTCTGAGTTATAAGAAACTTTTGCCTACTCCAAAGTCATAAAACATTCTCCCTTTTTTCTCTTCTAAATGTTTTATAGCTTCGGCTTTCACATTTAGGCCTAAGTCCTGTCTCAAATTATTTGTGTCTGGCATGAGATAGGGATCAAGGTTGTTTTTTTCCATATGGATAGCCATTAAAAATGTACTCTTCAACAGAATACATTTTATAATTCTCTTATGTGTTTTTCCTACTGAGAACAGTTTAAAAATACACCTTTAAGTCTTAATCTAAGTGACATTCATCTTATAGATTTTTT
>NW_007737801.1:13765-14478 GCF_000696425.1 Galeopterus variegatus | reverse complement strand
TTTTTTGACATAAAATTCCACCACAATATTAAAATTAAAATAAATATTGTTAAGGGTAAGATAAGTAGTAAGAATAATATTCTGAACAAATGAATTTTATTTCAAACTTCATCAAAATGCAGTTCAGTTATAAATTCAAGTCTTTTTAGTAAGTCATGTAATGCATGGCCACTGTAGAAAATTTATAAATTCAATATTTTTCACTATAATTTTAAAAATTATTCTTTAATATAGTTGTTAAAATTTTATAATAAAATTGTACCTTTTGCCTTTGGCAAACAACCACAGAAAATCAAGTTTTAGCTATTACTTGACAAATAGCACTGTATTCAATGGAACTTGAAATTTAAAGTGGAAATACTGTAATTGTTGTCTTTAAGTATTTATACTTAAATACAATGTTTCATGTTATATTCTTAGTGCTATCTGTAATGGTCATACTCACATGGTAAGTCTAAAAAAGGAACTAACTTAACCTGTTGAGAATTTACTATGTGATGGGTATTGAGCTAGATGTCTCTATTACGTAAATCTTAAACCTTACAACAACGCTAAAAGAGAATTCTCACACACTGCCCCCTTCCTCCCCCACCATTTTAAAGATGAGTAAGCCAAGAGCCAAAGGTGTTCAAGATTTCCCAAAGTCTATGTCAAAGTGGCTAGTAAGGGATAGAGTTGGGATTGTTAAGGGAAGTCTGTCTGAATTCAAAACC
>NW_007737801.1:12275-13045 GCF_000696425.1 Galeopterus variegatus | reverse complement strand
AAAGTGGCTAGTAAGGGATAGAGTTGGGATTGTTAAGGGAAGTCTGTCTGAATTCAAAACCCAAGTTCTTCTCTCTGTATAGGACTTTATTCTCTGGGGGAAAAAAGACTGATTCACAAAAGGTAAATTATATACCTTAGGACATTCACTGGTAAATTACTTTTTAATAAATCAAAGAAGCAACATATTTTTCTGAATGCCTTGCTCAGGACTATGCCAGACACTGTAAAGGATATTTGAGTATCCCTTACCAAGAAGAAAAATTTACAATCTAGCTGAGGAGACGTAACTAACATGCATGCCCAAATTAGAGCAATATTAAATACTTAAAATTAACTGTTAAAGTGAGATCTGGAAACAGATGACATATGAATTTTTGAAATGAAGGACTGTGCTAGAGCACACTGAGTTGACTTTTAGGGTGGGTCCACACTATGAAGGTCTTTAAAGAAGAAAATTTAATAAATTGAATTTAAACCCTTATAGGTTTCTGATTTGGCGTAGAGAGGTATTTAAGAAAGTTTTGTTTAGCAGAAAAACTCAGGGTATCTCTGAGTAGAGTGTGAGAAATGAAGTCATAGAGAAGTAGTTCATGAAATTCTAGGAGTAGAACTCAAATGAAGGTGGTGGCAGTAAGAAACTTGGAAAACAAATGATATAAGAATTAAAACTGCTCTCCAATAGTATCTTGCTCACTACAGACAAGACACTATAGAAACAAATAATACAAAAATGATACTCAGCAACTACTATGCTTCCCAATAATATAG
>NW_007737801.1:5492-11090 GCF_000696425.1 Galeopterus variegatus | reverse complement strand
AAAACTATGAAACAAAAACAGGAAATAATTTAGAAGAATCTTCTTAGAGATTAACTTTGATTCCAATGGCTTGTCTAAATTCATTGTTTTGTGGTTCCAAGATGTCATAGAAAACTTGTTTTTCATCAAATTGATTTCTAATATAAAGTAAATCTTCAATGGAATAGTTGTCATCTTTTCCAGTCCAAATAGTCAGACTGTACCTGCATTAAAATATAACAGAATTATAAAGTTAAAAGTGAAAGATAAAAAAGTGATGAGCAATTCCAGTGAGCCTAAAAATACTCTCATTTGTATCAACCCAATTACACAGATGAAAAAATTAATTAGCAATGGTGTAACTGCTGTTATCTAAATTAAATAATTGCTCTATCTGAATTACAGGAAGGTTAAATCGTTTTAGAAACCCAGACTGGTGGCACTAAACACGGGTCAAATTTTGGAAAAAGGAACTGAAGACATTGTGTTGTTGGTCAAGGAATCTGTTCTCTCATGAAAAAATTACAGCTGTAACCTGGGTTTGTTCTGTAGCCTGGTCGGAGTGAAAAGCATGACTGGAAGGTAATATGAAAAGACACAAATGACATTCTCCATATTCAGAGTCACTTATGATGACTCCACTGTCCCTTTTGGGCATGTATGTCTGAGATACAAGAATGCCAAGAGATGTCAATAAGAATGAGTAAGAACTAAGAATGAATAAATTTAGATCCATTTCTGAAAAGTGAAAAAACAGTAATAATATATGCAAACTTATTATGAATAAAAGAATAGGCTCAGAATTTTAATGTTATTTAAACTGTATATTTCCATTTTTCTTCCAGTGACTACTGATGCATTAGAGTCTAGGGAAGTGCAAAGCTGTTAAGTAGTTTCATATTTATTTTTCCTCTATAAACTTTTCAGAATCCAGGGAAAAATCTCCAAAGCATTTCTTCTACTAATGATAAGAAACAACTATCTAACAGAGGTATATGGTCTATGGTCAGTGGTATATGGGTATATGGCATATTAACACATTCCTGCCCTTATGGATGGTGACACCATTCTGGAAATATAACAGAGGAAAGTACTTTGGATTTTGTCCCGTAGCAGTATTATATGACAAACCAAAAAGCATTTTAATTTACAGGTGAAGACAGAAAAGGAAAAATGAAATTAGCTTTAAAACCTATATTTTTTGCTAAAATGTAATCTTTATTACTTTATCTGGGCACCATGGTGACAAGCCTTATAAAAAGATATGAAGTTAAGCATTTAGGTTAAAAGAAGAGATTTTCGGTGTTATTCTTCCTCTTTTAATATTCCCTTCATTGTATTTAAACTGAAATGGAAAAAATAAAATTGCCTAAGGGTATCTTAAATTGTATTCATTCAAATCAATCCTCAAACTTAATTTTTATAAACCGTTTTTATTGTGAAATACATACAGAAAAAGGTACATGAAACGTAAATGTAGATTTTAACAAATTATTATAAAGTGAACTCCAGAATAACCAAGATATAGAAGAACATGGCCAGCACCTCAGGAGGCACCAGTGTGTTACTGCTCCATCATAACCTCTTCTCCCCCTTGAACCCCAAGTACAGGAGAGAGAAAGAGAAATACTGAGGGACTATTCCAGATTGAAGGAGGCTGAAGAGACACAATAACTAAACTCAATGCATGTTCTTGGAGAGTTTCCTGGATCAGAAGGAAAAAAGAGGCACTGCTGGAATGGTTTGTAAAATTTGAATGGGGTCTGTGGACTGCATGATAGTGTTTTATCAATACTGCCTTCCTGAGTGGGAGGCTGTATAGCAGTAATATAGAAAATTGTCCTTGTTTGGGGAGGTACGCACGAAGTATTAAGGATAACGAGGCTCACGACAGAAAAAATATAAATAGAAAATTAAGTGTATACAGAGAAATAACAGACAAATTGGAGAAAATGTTAACAACTGGGAAATCGGGGTAAAGGAGATGTTGTAGTTGTTTTGTAACTTTTCTGTACATTTAAAACTTTTAAAAAATGACTATAAATCACCCCTATAAAAGACAGTGAAAATAAAACTCCATACATTTATTTTTCTTTTTTTTTTTTTTTCCTTTTTCTGTCTTTTTTTTTCGTGACCGGCAACGGATCGCAACCCTCAGTGTCGCGACTGTACCGGACCGGGACCGGCCACGGGATTGCAACCCTCGGTGTTGCTCCCGCCCCCCGCCCNGGAGAGAGAAAGAGAAATACTGAGGGACTATTCCAGATTGAAGCAGGCTGAAGAGACACAATAACTAAACTCAGTGCATGTTCTTGGAGAGTTTCCTGGATCAGAAGGAAAAAAGAGGCACTGCTGGAATGGTTTGTAAAATTTGAATGGGGTCTGTGGACTCCATGATAGTGTTTTATCAATACTGCCTTCCTGAGTGGGAGGCTGTATAGCAGTAATATAGAAAATTGTCCTTGTTTGGGGAGGTACGCACGAAGTATTAAGGATAACGAGGCTCACGACAGAAAAAATATAAATAGAAAATTAAGTGTATACAGAGAAATAACAGACAAATTGGAGAAAATGTTAACAACTGGGAAATCGGGGTAAAGGAGATGTTGTAGTTGTTTTGTAACTTTTCTGTACATTTAAAACTTTTTAAAAATGACTATAAATCACCCCTATAAAAGACAGTGAAAATAAAACTCCATACATTTATTTTTCAAAGAAAAGATAAAGCAAAGTTATTCAAAGCAAGGAAAAGGACAGACAATGTGAATTTAGGTAAAAAACTGTTAAACAAGACCAGGGATATCTTTTAATGAACACACAGTTCTTAACGAAGATAAAATAAATATGAATATATACACCAAATAACATACCATGAACATTTAAAAAGCAAAAACTATAAAGGTAGAAGAAGAAACAGACAAAAATACTTTAATAGTTGGAAACTTTAACACTCTTAGTGTGTAAAAAAGCAAGTGGCCAAAAAACTAAAGATGACATGTATCTGTACACATGCAAAATGGCACACTTATAAGGTTATCATGATACCATTGTTTGTAATATAAAAGATTAGAAACATGCCAAATGTCCATCAACAAGGGGCTAGTTAAATAACTTACAGTACAGGGCCGGCCCGTGGCTCACTTGGGAGAGTGCAGTGCTGATAACACCAAGGCCACGGGTTCGGATCTTATATAGGCATGGCCAGTTGGCTCACTGGCTGGGCGTGGTGCTGACAACACCAAGCCAAGGGTTGAGATCCCCTTACCAGTCATCTTAAAAAAAAAAAAAAAAAAGAAAAAGAAAAAGAAAAAGCAAAGCGCCAAACAGAAACAAACTATATAACAAGCTATCTTTTGTTTTAAAAAGGAAAAAATAAGAATCTATATTTATATTTACTCTTATACGCTAATGAAACTAGTAACTATGGTTATTGAAGAAACTAACAACTGTGGTTAGTAAGGTTGAGCAGGAACACTGCACAGATGGGAGAGAGACTTTTCACAGTGTAACTTTGTTCTATTTGGTTTTTGAACTAATGTATTACTTATTTAAAAAATTAAATTAAAAATACTTTTAAAAGTAAACAAAAAGTAAGACACAAAAGACTTAAATAAAAAAGAACAATAAAACCATAAAAATACTACAAATAAAAAAGATGTAGTATAACAACTATTTACATAGCATTTACATTGTATTAAGTATAAGTAAACTAGCGATCATTTAAAGAACACAGGAAAATATGTGTAGATTACATGCAAATACTATGCAATCTTATATAATGGACTTGAGCATCCTTGGATTTTGGTATGTAAGGGAGGTCCTGGAACCAATCCCCCATAGACACCAAGGGATGACTGTATGATGGGGTCTTCAAAGAGTTCATTAAAAATGTGTATTATAAAAAAAATGCATGGATTTCAAAAATTTTTTGCACCAAAATAAACTCGTATGAACTGGTTATAACATGTCTGAACAAGAATTAGTTTGATGCACTAAAAATGATAAGACAGTTTGAAGAGAGCTCCTATCACAGCAGCATAAGTTCTGCTAAAATTTAAGCAAGAACAAATATCAAATTTTTGGTGAAACTTGGGTGGAAGAATAATGAAATCACTGATCCTTTATGAAAAGTTGACGGGGACAATGCCTCAAAGAAATCAACAGTTTACAAATGAATAATTCATTTTAAGAGGGGACGATGACAAAGATGAAAGCTGCAGCAGCAGACCATCCACACCAATTTGCCAGGAAAAAATTAATCTTGTATGTGCCCTAATTGAAGGTGACTGATAGTTAATAGCAGAAACAAAAGCCAATACCACAGACATCTCAATTGGTTCATCTTACACAATTCTGACTGAAAAATTACAGTTGAGCAAATTTTCCCTTTGATCTAGGCCAAATCTGATGTGCCTAGATCAGTTGCAGATAAGAGCAGAGCTTCCAATAGAAATTTTAAACAAGTGAGATCAAGATCCTAAAACATTTCTTCAAAGAATTTATTATGGATTGAATTGTGTCCCTCACAAAGTTTAAAGTTTAATGTGGCTTGGTCTCCACTGTCACAGTGTTAGGAGGGTGGGAAATCCTATTATGGTAATTGAAAGGTGGGGCCTTGGAGAGGTGACTGGATTGTGAGGACTGTACTCTTGTGAATGGATTTTTCCATTATTGGAATAATAGGAGTGGTTCAGGTAGCTTTAAGAAGAGAGGAAATGAGGAGGTTAGTCACACTCTCTGCTCCGCCATTCTGCCATGTGAGACCCTGTATCACTGTCACCACCAATGAGGCCTTCACCAGATAGATGTGTTCCCTGGACTTTGGACTTCCCAGCCTCCAAAACTGTAAGCAATAAACTTAGTTTTCTTTCAAATTACCCAGTTCGAGGTATTTCTGTTATAAGTGACAGAATTATAACAGGAGATGAAAAGTGGCTTTACCAGTATGATCCCAAAGACAAAGCACAACCAAAGCCATAGCTACCAAGAGGTAGAAGTGGTCCAGTCAGAGCAAAAGTGAACTGGTCAAGAACAAAGGACAAGGCAACAGCTTTTGGGGATGCTCAAGGCATTTTACTTGTTGACCTTCTGGAGGGCCAAAGAACAATAACATCTGCTTATTATGAGAGTGTTTGGAGAAAGCCAAAGCTTTAGCAGTAAAACACCCAGGAAAGCTTCACCAGAGAGTCATTTTCCATCACAATAATGCTCCCACTCATTCTTCTGACCAAACAAGGGCAATTTTGCAAGTTTTGATGGGAAATATTAGGCCTCCACCTTATAGTCCTGATTTGGATTCTTCTGACTTCTTTTTGTTCCCTAATCTTAAAAAAATCTTTAAAGGGCATGCATTTTTCTTCAGCTAATAATGTAAAAAAGACTATATTGACATGATTACAGTCCCAGGACCGTTAGCTCTTTAGGGATGGACTTAATGGCTAGTATCATTGCTTACAAAAGTATCTTAATCTTGATAGAGCTTATGTTGAGAAATAAAGCTTGTATTTCTTATTTTTATTTTTTAATTCCATTTTCCCAAACTTTTCAAAGTCCTCTCCTATGTTAATATTCAATAGAACTAGTAGTTTTACTCCAATATGTCAAGAAAGAAAAGCCCAG
>NW_007737801.1:2164-4823 GCF_000696425.1 Galeopterus variegatus | reverse complement strand
TTTTGTCTTTTTTCGTGTCCGGCAACGGATCGCAACCCTCAGTGTCGCGCCCGTACCGGACCGGGACCGGCAACGGGATCGCAACCCTCAGTGTTGCGCGATTATGAGATCCATTCATGCACTATTGCTTGACCCAAGATGAGGTTCTTGTTTAAAGGAGAGATACTGCTGAGTATCTTTTTGGGAGTGTTCTTTCTCTAGAAGCTACTCCTCTTTGCAATATGTTATTTAAATTACTAACAACATTAGAGCATATCACAAGATGATTTATGCAGCACTTGACACCAGAGTAATCAAAACAACCTCTAAGACTCTTTGCTTAATGCTACCTTTTATAACTATTTTTGTATTTAAATACAAAATTACTACTCCAGAAGGTACTGGCTTCTAATGCCCTCTATAATTAAAGGGTGCCTGTGTGCATTTGGTTTTTCCATTTAACAGATATTTACTAAGTCTATATGATGTGCTAGGTACTGTTTTAAATGCTGAGGATTCATGGATGAACATGATAAATAAGGTTGCTGTCTTCATGCAATCTCATAAACATCAGATAATAAGAGATAATTATTATGAACAAAACTAAAATACCTAGGTTCACCATGAAGACAATACTAACCTTCAGTCTTTTAGAGTGTAACTGTATTATTTGAATTTTGATATCTGGGTCACTAATGTCAGCCTATGTACCTAAATATTTCAATGCACTTATCCTAACAAAAAAAAAAATAATTTACTTTTCCTTGTTATTTCAAACAGTACAAGGGTATTTCAAAAAGTTCATGGAAAAATAGGATTAAAAGATAATACAAATTTTTCCATGAACTTTTTGAAGACTCCTCATATAAGCACCTTTATGTCTGTAAGATTGAAAAAAATATACATTTTGTAGTTTTTTCTATAGGATAATTAAAAATACAATCAAACAATACATAGGATGAATATGATTCTATAGGCCAATAAAATTACACAGTAAATAACTATCCTTAAAACATAATAAGTAGATGTGTTAATTTTGTGCTGGGCTTTTATCCTGGTTACTATAAAAAAACACATCCATCTATAAACTACGAAATGTACAAAAATAAAAAACCTCAAGCCTTTGCTACTATTTTGAAGTTAAATAAAAAGTATTATAATGCTAACTTAAGATAGGTACAGTATTTTTTTTTTTCTTTTGTCCTTTTTGTCTTTTTTCGTGACTGGCAACGGATCGCAACCCTCAGTGTCGCGCCTGTACCGGACCGGGACCGGAAACGGGATCGCAACCCTCGGTGTTGCGACCACACCTCGCTCAGCCAGTGAGCCGCTGGTCTGTATGTGGGATCCGAACCCTCGGTGGGAGCACCACTGCGCTCCCAAGCGGCGCACTGTAGCAGTGCGCCACTGGGCCGGCCCTAGGTACAGTATTAAAACACAACATATTTGTTTTTGTACATCATTAAGATGACATTGAAATGAATTCTATTTTTTTCCTAATACCGGTGATCAGTGTTCAAAAGAACCACACATCCTCACCTAGTTCCTTTAGCATGTATTTAAGAGATGGACTGAATGAGAAGGGAGAATTGTCTGTATCACATCACTAAAATCAGGCTTTCAGCTCCCCTCAGAGACCTCCAAGCTCTAGGCAATTTTGTTTATATACACAAACTAGATTAAAGCATTTTCATACATGGAAGTGATTAAATTTATAGGTACTTTTGAAGTAAGGATTGTGACAATATATGAATAAAAATGACATAATTAAAACAACATTTAGCTCATACACATGAACAAATAATGAAATAAAATAAACTTTATTATCTGGCATTCCATCTACTATAATACTCTTTCTTAATTATAATTCATAAAGTATAGTGTTATAATAATTAATATTTCTGATAACCTAAATAAAACAAAATCATGAAATGCTTTCTAAATTAAAAAAAAATGATTAAGGTGTGTTTATATGGCCATTTACATATTACTCTACGTCAATATTCTGAATATTGGTAATTCATGAGGAGATTATGGTATTAGAATTCATTATTTCAAAAATCCTTTTCCCCAACCATGTCAAACCTTGTCTTCATTGTGAAAATATGGGTAAAAGATCAATGAATTGTTACTTTTCTACTACTCTGTTATATAGATTCAGAATAAAGGGTGAAAATATTCCTAATTATATTCACTGTTCTTAAAAATATTTCTCAATATTTTAAAAATATATATTAAATAAATATATTTTAAAAATATTTCTCAAGTATATTTTGATACTTCATTATGAAAAAAAAAAAAAAAAAGCCTAGCTTTTAAAACTTAGTGTCAACTTCGTTTTATTAAATTTAAAGAGAACTGTCTAAGTAGTTTATTTAAATAGATTTTTGTTATGGCCTACTTAAATATGAAAAACCATAGATAAAAATAAATTATTTCTGTATAAACCAATATTTTCCAAAGAAAGACCAAACTCCAGACATTTAAGAACCATGTTATTTCTGCTTAATGGAAAAAAATATTTGAAAATTTCTTAGACTAACTTTGGCACATTGGACAGCCCAGGAATGCCCAGTTAGCAGTTGATAGTTTTCATCATGCCCACAAAATATTCTATATTAATTCAGTTTTTACAAGACCTATTTGGATTATGTTTAAAAGACACTTCTGATTGAAATCT
>NW_007737801.1:0-1020 GCF_000696425.1 Galeopterus variegatus | reverse complement strand
TCACTTGGAGATCATTCTATATAAAAACCCAGGGTCTACTGCATTATCTATAAGTTATATAATATTCCATTGTATGGGCATACCATAATTTATTCAACTAGTTTCTGGTTGATATTTAGAATATTTCAAATCTTTTATTATTACAATACTTCAAGAATATCCTTGTACCTATGTCTCTGTGTTTATGTGAACTTTTATCAGCTAGACAAGCACTTAGTAGTGAAATTCATGAGTAGATGCCAAATTTCTCTCCACGGAAATCAATGGCCAATTCACACTCCTGCCAATAATGTATGAATGTCTGCTTCCCCTACTGTCTCTAACACAGTGAATTAACAAACTAGGCCTTTTCCTGGATGATTTGTAAAAGTTCTTTACTCGTTAGAATTCATCTGTCTGACATATAAGTGAGAATATTTTTACCAGAATCTTTCAATTTTTATATATTCAAATGTATCAAAATTTCCTTTTATAGTTCTGGGTTTTGTGCCTTTAGTACTAAGAAAGTTCTTTTCCATTGTGAAACCATATTAAAAAATCGTCCCTTGTTTTCTCTTTATGCATTTACTGTTTGATATTCAAGTCTTTNGTACATCTGATAAGGACTTCATACCCAAAACACGTAAGGAACTCCTACAACTCAATAGCAAAGATGCATAACCCGAATAAAAAATGGACAAAGGACTTGAAGAGACATTTCTCCAAAGAAGATCTATCTATAAAAAGATGTTCAATACCACTAATCATCAGAGAAATGCAAATCAAAACCCCAATGAGCTACAATCACACCTGTTAGGATGACTATTTTCAAAAACACAAAAGATAATAAGCGCTGGTGAGAATGCGGAGAAAAGGGAACCCTTGTACACCGTTGGTAGGAATGAAAATTGGTACAGCTATTAATGGAAAAACAGTATGGAGGTTCCTAAAAAAACTAAAAATAGAATTACCATATTATTCAGCCATCCCACTTCTGGATATACATCCAAAGGAAATGAAATCAGTGTCTCAAAGAGATAA
>NW_007737800.1:49184-49752 GCF_000696425.1 Galeopterus variegatus | reverse complement strand
TTTCTTTAATTCTAACATCTTTCAACTGTAAAACCATTTTGATTTGGGGATGGCCTGTGTTCTCTACAATATTCATAGGAGTAACAGTGAGAACAGCTAATATTTACGGGCAGTGACTATTCCAGACACTCTGATGAGCGGTGGGGTAAAGCGGGTTTATGCTAACAATACCCTACAAGGCAGATTCTGATCATTCCCATCTTGCAGAGGTAAACACTGAGGCCCTCAGGAGAGACATCACCTGTCCTAGGCTGTGCTGTTCATGTCAGTGCTGAGACTCGAACTCTGATTTATGGAATAACTTGCTGAGTCACTGCTTCCCGCCCCCCCCCCATGATGTATTTATTTCAGAACTCTTTGCAAGGTTATCCTCAAACCTCAGAACAATAGATTCGAATTCTCTCAGATCATGTCTTGGGAATCTTATTTTGATTTCTGGGTCTTTCCTGAGATAGATGTGTTCTTCTTTTTATTTAGCCTTTGTATCAGCTAAGCAGCACATGAGCCCCTTCATTAATTATAAAGCACTCCATGCAAACTCAGCTACATTTGCAACAGCTCTTATCCC
>NW_007737800.1:45773-48086 GCF_000696425.1 Galeopterus variegatus | reverse complement strand
AAAAAAAAAATGTGAAAAACAAAAACAAACCAAAAAAACCACATTGAATAGAAATGTCAAATCTGGAGAAGGCTGCAGTGTCAATTAAATTGAGTTCTACCAAGGTTTTCAAGCACCTACTTTGTATATGACACTGCTGTCATTATCCTGTCCCTTGCACAGGCTGGGATCCACCCAAGCCATTTGCTATAGCTGACACCCAGCACACACTTCCATCCTCCACATCATTTGCACACACCCTTCCTGCCACCTGAAACACCATTTCCAATATTCTTCATCAGGTGGATTTCTACTCATCCATAGAGCCCTTCCTTGGCCCTATAGTAGGTTCTCATTGTGTATTTGTCATTGCTGGCTTCCCCAGACTATGAGCTTCCTAAAGGCAGGTACCATGTCTCCTTATCCTAACAAAGAACCTGGCTCAAAGAAGATTTCAGTAAATGTTTGCAGAATGAAAACACAGAAGGAGGTGGGGTACATGGGGAGAGCATCTATGCATCATAGGTTGACCTGTAAAGACAGCTAGCCTTCTTGCAATCTAGACAATACCAGTGTACCCCATTCCAAGACCTTGGATAGCTAAAGCTTCTCTCTAGAATTTCTGTAAATTCCTAGACGGATTGCATTTTCAAGCTCCGATTTCCTGCCACCTCCATATTCCTGCTTCTTTTCCTGATATTCTACGAGTGCCCTTCTAGACATGACTAGACAAGTGCCCTTCTAGACATAGCCCCTTCCCTATTTCCCATTCCCAAGCCATTCAACTGGTCAGAGTTCATAGTTGTTAATTATGAGAGTAGATTTTGGTTAATTTGAGCAGAAAAAGAATCTATTGGAAGAGTACAGAAAGGCTCACAGAATTAAAAAGAAGCAAGGAGAACCAGGCTCAGGCAAGAATCTTGAAAGAAGGGCACACCAACACCCAGTCACCGGATAGTCTTCTAGAGATTCTTCAGCTGCTACACCCTCGCCCCCATGCCACCAGGCTCACAGCTGCTGAGGGTCAATGAGCTGATTCATACCTTTGAGTGTGAATATCTGGTAGGTTATATGAGCCAAGAGATAGGAGAAGGGGTGCATTTTCCATCCTGACTTGTGGAGAGGGAGGCACAACTCTGATTCCCACCTTTCCTGGGATTCCTCCAATCCAGAACAACATTCCTACATGGGCAAGCAAAATGACAAATGTTCTCGTGGTGACCCAAAATACAAGGCTACTGCTCCATGAGCAAAACTTCTCATGGAGAGGGATTATGGGGAAGGGACCATTGTACATCATACAGCAAAAAAAAAAAAATTTGTTAATGATCCATCCTCCAGGTCACTGGAGGGAGTTCTTCTCAATGACTAATCCTCTCCACATGGCTCCCAGCCTCCAGCTATGCTGCTGGCTCAAGTTCCACCCTCCCTTCTCTGTATTTTCATTCTGCACTTCAGTATCATCACCTTGGAGAGGCCCCCTGACCCCAAGCTAATATGGCTCCTCTCTTCCCACCTGACCCCTCATTTGTTTTCTTTGTAATCTGAAATAAACCTGGGTTTTTACCTATTTGGCATCTATATCTTCCATGAGATAGTGCTGTAGGTCTTAGCAGAAAGCCTGATACATGCATTCACTCAGAGAATGTTTCAGGCATGCCTAGTATGTGCCTGGGAGTGAGAGTTGAGATAGAGAGACTTGTCGGGAGGCTTTGGAAGAAGATCAGGTAAGAGATGATGGGGCTGCAACCAAGGCAGTAGAGGTACAGGAGATGGAGAGGGGCCCATGTGGGATTGAGAATAAATATGGGGTATGGGACAGAGGAGTCAAGAATAGCCCAGCTCCTTGCTTTGGCCAAGGTAATGTAATAGTAGGGACAGACAAATACTGCTTAACTACATGAGTGGATGAGAAAATGAATGGCCATCTTAGGGCAGTCAAGGGCCACAAGTGATGATCTCAGGAGTCAGAAGCCCAGGGGAAGGGCCATGACTGTCCCTGACTTTTTTGCATTCCATAACTTATATTTCTTCCTCACTTTGGTTTTGTGGTTTTCTCCTCAACCATCTAAAAAGCCTGTAGTGGATTGAATTATATCCCCCCCACCCCCGGCCACCAGAAACTCACAAAAGCTTGGATTGGTTCCCCCAAGTTTTATGTATTAGAAACTAGGCCCCCACTGTGACCATTAAGAGGGTGGGAAATCCTATGATGGTAATTGAAAAGTGGAGCCTTGAAGAGGTGTTTGGATTGTAGGACCATGAAGTAGTGAATGGATTAATAATGGTTGTCAGGGGCGTGGTTCTGAGGGCTTTAAAAAGAGAGTGAATAAG
>NW_007737800.1:20511-44294 GCF_000696425.1 Galeopterus variegatus | reverse complement strand
TCTGCCCTCCAAAACTGTCAGAGAACACGTTTCTGTTGTCTTAAGTCACCCAGTTTGGTAATTTGTTAGGATAGCCCTAAAAAACCAAACAGGAGTATGATCCTCTCGAAGAAGGAATCACACAATCCATCCAAAACCCCTTCTCAGTGCTAGGAGGATTCTGATAAATAGGACGAGCCCCTACATCAAGGAACTCAGTCCCTGAACTAATCTCACCATCTGCCCATTGGAATGTTGACCCTTATAGGACCTAGTTCTCTCAACTTCAGCCACTATCCCGGATGTTTTCTCTTTGTACCGATCTGCCCACCTGACCAGGAGTTTTCAGTAAATTTCCACTTCCTTTCTTGCTCCCAACTGACTGAGCTTGGCTTGGCCACCGAGGAACAGCCTGAGACTGTGACATTGACTGTACCACTGAGGAACAACCTTACACATAAACTTGACTTGACTTCTGAGGAACAGCCTGAAACCATGACCTCGGCTTGACCACCGAGGAACAACCTGAGGCTGTGACCTTGACTTGACCAATAAGAACTGAGAAAGTGACCTTGGCTGTCCCACTGAGGAGGAACCAGAGACCATGGAGCCGAAGGAGCACCTGCCTTCAGAGAAGAGCTATAACTACCACACAAAGCCCCCCTACTGCCCGGCACGGTTTATATAACACGGACCATGGACATTTTTGCCACATGGGGCACAGAGCCACAGACATCTTAGTTCTTGGCCCTGCCACAGTGACACATGAACAGTTGCATTATTATTTCTTGGGATGTGCTCTGAGTGGCCTTATGAGGGCTGGAGACAGATAAACTTAGCTCCCAGTCACAAATTGGAACTGACATGTCATTCATGTGAGAGCCATATGTGGCAAAGAAATCTTCTATTTGGATAAAACAAGCGTGATCCACAATATTGTTTTTTCTTCAAAGGAGACACCTCATCTTCACTGTAGCTCTAATGGGTGTTGGTGGGCTCTGGGGGGGTGCGGAGGGAAAAGTGCTGCATTATACAACCAGCTGCCTGTTTTTGAAACACAAAGTACTTGGTTCATAGAACTGAAGTGTAGGAAGGAGCCACAGAAATCAGGTCCAACTCGATTTCTTGTGCTTTCTCTTGGAAGACTGGAGGTGTCACATGGCTCTTCATGTGGGAGCTGAGACAAAAATGCTGGCGTCTGCATTCTAGCCTTTTAGTGTGTTCATACCCCGGCCTTTCCCCTTGGTTCCAGCAAAATCTCTCCCATTCCCTATCCCTAGTTGGTTCTACATGCCCTCTTCACCTGGTTTACTCAATGCACCTTGAGGTCTCAGCATAGCTATTCTTTCTTCTGCAGCATCTCCCCGATGCACAAAGACAGGGCAAGGTTCATCCTCCCTTCCCCTGAACCCCTGCACACACGCCCTGCAGTGCCCAGGCTCCTCCTCCTGGTGTTTGTAACCCTGCTGCGAAGGCCAGCTCCCCTGTTGTCAACACTACACTGCCAGCTCCTCTGCTGCCCCCTGCATCTCAAGCTGGCGGATACACCTTTCCACCAAGTCAGTGAGTAAATCAACACATGGACAGCCAATTCCCAGGGTTTAGAAATCAACTCCCAGGATCTCTGTCTCTCTGATATCTCTGTCCCTCTGAAAACTGCTCTGTGAGATGAAGAGCAGGTGAAGGAAGACTCAACCTGCTCAACTGTACAAGAAGCCTGATGACTCATTCACCAAGTCTCTAGCGCTGACCCTGTGAAACCACCATTTGTCAGTGCTGGCCCCCTCCCACCTCTTCTCACTGCACTTCAGAGAGAAGCCCCTTCCTCCTGGTCTGGGGTCTGAGCAGCCACTGAGGAGGCCAGTGAGCAAGAGGCCCGGGGCAGCTGCAGGTAGATACAAAGGTGGCCTGGAGGTCAAGGCAGCTCCACGGTAACTTCTTAAAGCATCGTTTATTTCAGTGCAGCTGACTAAGAAAGGTGACAAGTGCTCTCCTGACATTCTTGAGAGTTCTAATGGCCTGTGAGTGAGCCCTACAGAATCCCCTGCTCAGACATGCAGCTGAGAGGGTGGAGGGACTTTACTGCCTTTCACGGGCCCTGACCTCCAAAAGGTGTGTGAGCTCCTAATTCCTTATGTCCAAATATCCCACATAGGTTTTTTAGACATAGGCAAGCTAATTCTAAATTTATATAGAAAGGCACAGCCCTAGAATAGCTAAAACAATCTTAGAAAAGAAGAATATTAACCCTTGCCATATAGCTGCTGTAATCAAGACAGTGTGCTATTGTCTGAGAAACAGACACATACATTGACAGAACAGAATAGAGACCCAGAAATAGGACCACACAAATATATGACCCATGATTTTTGGAAAAGGTATGAACACAGTTCGATGGAGAAAGGATAGCCTTTTCCACACACAGTGCTGTAGCATTTGGACATTTACAGGCAGAAGAAAATGAACCTCAATCTAAACCTCACATCTAACACAGAAATTAGCTCAAAATGGATTATGGACATATATGTAAAATTATAAAGCTTTTAGGGTGAAAACGAAGAGGGAGAAAATCTTTAGGACCTGAGGCTAGGCAGAGTTCTTAGACTTGACATGAAAAATCTGATCCATAAAATGAAACATTAATGAATTATACCACATCAAAATTATAAACTTTTGCTCTATGAAAGATTCTATTAAGAGGTTGAAAAGACAAGCTATAAACTAGGAGGAAATATTTGCAAACCACATAACCAACAAAAAACTACATATATCTAGAACATATAAAGAAGTCTGAAAACTCAGCAGTAAAAAAACAATCCCGTTAGGAAATGAGCAAAAGATATGAACAGACATTTCACCAAAGAGGATATACAGATGGCAAATAAGCACATAAAAAGGTGTTGAACATCATTAGCCATTAGAGAAATGCACATTAAAACCACAATGAGATATTATTGCACATCTATCAGACTGGCTAAAATAAAAAATAGTGACAACACCAAATGCTGTCAAGGATGTGGGGAAACTGGATCGCTCCCACCATGCTGAGGGGAATGTAAAATGGTGCAGCCACTCTGGAAAACAGCATGGCAGGTTTTTCTAAAACCAAACATGCAATTACTATATGCCCAGTGCCCTTGGGCATTTAACCCATAGCAATGAAAACTTGTGTTGATACAAAAACTTATACGTATATATTTACAGCAATTTTATCCCTAATAGCCCAAAACAACCCACATGTCCCTCAATAGGCGAATGGTTAAATACACCGTGATACCTCAATACCATGGAATACTATTACATGATAAAATAAAACGAACTATTGATACACACAATGACTTGGATGAATCTCCAGGGAATTACGCTGAATGAAGAAAGCCAATTTCAAAGGGTTACATACAGTATAGTTCTATTTATATGACATTCTTGAGATGAAAGAATTATAGAAATGGAAAAAAAGATTAGTAGTTACCAGGTGTTAGGGACAGTAGGGATGGCGGGGGCAGTGGGAGTGGGTGTGGCAGTAAAAGGACAACACAAATCCTTCTGTTGATAAAGTTGTTCTAGATCTTCACGGCAGGGGTGAATACACAGACCCACACATGTGACAGAATTGCATAGGACTAAATACATATATACCCAATAATTGGTACAAATAAAATGAGAGATCGTATTAAGGTCAGTAGACAGCTGTGACAGTGCACTGCAGTGTTCCAGGATGCCACCATTGCAGGAAACTGGGTAAAGCACATGTGGGATCTCTCTGTGTTGTATGCATTATATGTGAATCTACAATTATCTCAACATAAAAAGTTTTCTTATAGAAACATAATTGATTATACATGTTTCTGAGGTATAAAGTTAAATATCAATACCTATGTACAATGTGTGATGATCAAATCAGGATAATTAGTATATTCATCATTACGAAAGGTAATCATTCCTTGTGACCCTTTAACAATTTCTCGCTAATGCCCCCTTCCCACATTTAGTAATCACAGTTCTGTTCTCTCCTTTTGAAAGTTTGATGTGTTATCATGACTGTTGCATCTTTCTTTCTTTTTAATTTATTTGGGTTTTTTTAGCTCCCACTTATGAGTGAGGACATGCAGTATTTCTCTTTACAAGTCTGGTTTATTTCACTTAACATAATTTTCTTTAAGTTCATCCATGTTGCTTTGAATAGAAGAATTTCATTCTTTTTTATAGCACAGTAGTATTCCATGGTGTATGTGTGTGTGTATATATATATATATGTGTGTGTGTGTGTGTGTATATATATATATATATATATATATGTATATATATATATACATACCACATTTTACTTATCCCATCATCTATCAATGGACATTTAGATTTTCCAACACTTGGCTATTATAAACAGAGCTGCAATAAACATGGGAGTGCAGGTATCACTTTGACATGATGATTTCCATTCCTTTGGGTGTATACCCAGGACTGGGATTGCTGGATCATATCACAGATCTATCTGTAGTTGTTTGAGAAACCTCCATACTGTTTTCCATAATGGCTGCACTAATTTACAGTCCCACCAACAGTGTAGAATGTTTTCCCTTTCTCCACATCCTTGCTAGCATTTGATATTATCTGTCTTTTTGGTAATTGCCAGACTAACTAGGGTGAGATGATATCTCAATGCGGTTTTGATTTGCATTTGCCTGATGACTAGTGATGTTGAGCATTTTTTCATGTGTCTATTGGCCATTCGTATATCTTCCTTTGAGAAATGCCTATTCAGCTCCTTTGCCCATTTTTCAATCAGGTTATTTGTTTTCTTACGGTTAAGTTGTTTGAATTCCACGTTTATTCTGGATATTAATCCCTTGTCAGATGCATAGTTTGCAAACATTTTCTCCTACTCTGTAGTTTGGACATAAGAAGTTTATTTAAAAAACACTTTGTACCTGGAATTCATGAATGACTGCTGTTTTCCTGACCCAGTTCTAACTGTTGCAAAGAATTACCCACCCCAAACCCTCCAAAAAAGAGTCTTTAATAGACATAGTTAAAACAGAAGAATGGCTGTCCACTGAAATGAACCACAAGCCATCAGAAAACACTGAATTCTTTGTTCACTCTTAAGAGTCTTCTAGATCAGCAGAAATGAATTTAAATATAGCTACTAAAAATAAATAAATAAATATACAAACAAATAAATGGGGAGAGCAAAAAAAAGACACAAAAATCACAATAATTCCTTAAACTTGTTAAGATAAGTGAACAAATATGATGTTGATGAGGGAAAGGGGAGAGAGGGAAGTGGGGAAGAAGGAGTTGGTAAAAGGACATGAAAGCCAACTACATTGTGTATTAATAAATTAAAAATTTGAAAAATTATTAAAAGGTAAAGAAAAAAGACATAAAGAAGTGCCCATAATATTGACAATATAAGGGATACACTGTGTCCGTTAAGAAGGTGCACCAATGATGTAATTAAAATGGAACTATGAGCAAAAGTTCATCTTCTGGTGATGATGTTACAACTCTATTAAACACCGCATTTTTTTTAAGATACCTGTTTTGTAAAGAATTTAATCAAATACAGAGATTCAGTAATTCTCAAAAAAAATAGCAATTGGTTTCTTCTCTTGGGCTGATGTGCTATTTATTGCTACTGGATATCAAACACAGACACACACAGAAAGAAGAGAGTAAAAAACTAAAAGAGGCCTTTCTGCATAAAAAGCAAAAAAAACATATATGTCAGTGTGCGCTTGATACAAACCCACCATTTCGCTTCTCATTTCTCTGGGCAAAACCCAGGAAGATGCACAATAGATTTGAGCAAAGTGCAGATTAAAGGCTGACTTTGAACTGTGTGTAGACACTTAAATTGGATTTCTTTATGATTTAAGACATGTTAGGTCATTCATAATTCATCACAAGCACATCTTCAGTTAATACAGTAAAACCAATGCCACCCGGCTTTCTCTACAACGTGCACAAAAGAGGCAATTCATGCTTGCTAAGTGAAGGAGCAGCAACAGAGGAAGGACCACGTGTGCATGTATACACACATGCACATGTGGATGGACACTGCGGATTAGCACAGGCTGTGGCCCCCAAACCCCCTTGAAACCAGGATGGGCTGAAATAACTTGGAATCCAGTGCATGTGCAATCCCACTTTAATCTCAGTGAATGTTCTAATCAAGAACTGTGGGTGAGGGGCCGGCCCGGTGGCACACTGCTATAGTGCGCCGCTTGGGAAGTGCGGTGGCGCTCCCGCCGAGGGTTCGGATCCCACATACAGACCAGCCGCTCACTGGCTGAGCGAGGGGCGGGAGCAACACCGAGGGTTGCGATCCCGTGGCCGGTCCCGGTCCGGTACGGGCGCGACACTGAGGGTTGCAATCCGTTGCCGGTCACGAAAAAAGACAAAAAAAGGAAAAAAAAAAAAAAAAAAAAGAACTGTGGGTGAGCTTTTGCTTTCTTAGGACAAGGGATCAGATGTCATTAGTGCGTGGTGGCCCTGAGCCCAGAATTGATAAGGGGTTTACTCCGCAAATGGGAAACGTGAAAAGTAGATAGGGAAATGGGTTTCGTGGTAAGCCCTCAGAGGTTTCTCAAAGTATCCTGTCCATGTCTTTCAGACACCACCCACAACCTGTATTTTAGTTATTGGTTACATGTCTTTATCCCCCATGTAACCTGTGACTTCTCAAAATATTTTGGCTCTACATTCCTGGACATGAGCACAGGGTTAGCCCAGAATCATGGCTGCATAAATGTGTTGAATGATGCTTCTTGACTTCTAGTCCACTGAGCTTTATTGTTATGGAATTAACACCTCATTTTCTGTTTACAATAATAACACTATGACATGCTGATCGCATGTTCCTCTAGATCCACTCTGTTTTTCTCTGCCTTGTCTGGTGTTCAGGAGGCCAACTGTATTGATTATGTTACCTAGGCTTCCACGTCCTCTGGATGCTCATTGGGATCTATTAAGGGTCACATCATCGGAAGATCAGATGGAGGAAGGACAGAGAAGCAGCTTCACTCCCCTCTTTCCTGTCAGCCTTGGTTTGCTGGTCACTGTGCTTTACTTCCAAAGCCCACAACTGTGACTCCCCTGCTGGGCTCTAGTGACATGTTCAGGACCAAGGGTGCTAACAGCTTCCCATCTTGCTAGTCATTGTGTGTCACTGTCTCTTACTGTTTCCCTGGTGGTTGTCAGGGCTGTCTGCCAAGTATTGGGTTCTTTCTTCCTGGCACTAGGAAGGAGTGGGCTTCCTGACTCCTTTGTCATCCAGTAGGACCATGTAAACAATCCTGGCACATTCATGGACAATGAAGGAATCACCAGAACCTACTTTTTCTTTTGTGTCAATGTCCAGCAACATTCCAGAGAGAGGCTGTTCCATTACCCTGGACCCCAGAGAGAAGGCAAAGGAAGGAACGGGAAGCACAACATCAAAATAGTTACTAAGCATGTAGCATGAGAGAGAAGTGAACCGAGAGTTTGGGGACCATGTGTTTCTGCAGTGTTATCTTACCTACCGGGACTACCACAGCGACCTTAACCTTGAACCCTGTAACCAGCCACTCCACTGAATGCTCTTCAGTTAATCTTTGAGGATGACACCTATTTCCTGCTGAGACTCTAAGTGATATAGTCCATTTTGAAAAATTGAAAAAGTACAGAAAAGTATAGATGAGCAAATAAAATAATCAAAAACCTCACTGCTTAGAGATAACAACTAGAAATATTTTGGCATGTTTCCTTCCAGTATTTGTGTGTTTGTGTGTGCATATGTGTGTGTGTGTGTGTGTGTGTGTGTGATGGCTGTGCATAAGAGTAAGGGGGAAATATGTGTATGTTTCTATGCATTTGTACATAAATGAGATTAAATTTTAATTAATGCCCTTACAACATCTTCCAATGAGGTGAAAATTTAGAAAAATAGTGACAATAAATTCAGCCAACACAGCTCTGACCTTGTTTAATTGAATTGACTGGTGCCCCGGAGACAAATAGCCAAGCAGGGCCAAAACACACAGTGATCTGATGGCCATTTCACCGAAACCTGCTTTTTTTGCCAGGCTCTTACAGTGGGGAAAAGAATGGAGGAAACTTTGCCAAAGGAAAATAAAACAACCAACCGCAGGGGAGCCGGCACAATGGCTGCACTGGTAGAAAACAAGCCATACAACGTCAACAAACAGAAAATGAATGGGGCCTGTCATGAAGCTGGAATTTGGGAAAGGTCTGGTTTCCAGGCATTTTATGGTAGCAGCAAAGAAGCAAGGATAATTCATTTGTGTTGTCAGGTGAATTCCTCTCAACACAGCTGGTTTAAAATGGCACAATGGGAGCGTGTTCTGTAGGCCAATGTTTCCATAAAGCCTGTGCAGCCAGCCTAGCTGAGCCCGGGAAAAAGCACTGCTATGCTCTGAAGGTTTGTGTCTCCCCATAGTTCACAGGTTGAAATCCTAACCCCCCTGGCGATGGCCTTAGGAGGTAGAGCCTTTGGGAGGTGATGAGATTATGAGGGCTCCACCTTCATAAATGGGATTAGTGCCCTTATAAAAAAGACTTCAGAGAGAGACCCCATGCCCCTTCCACCATGTGAGTATACAGTGAGAAGGCACCTGCTATGAACCAGAAAGTAGGCCCTCACCACACACCAGATCTGCTAGCACCTTACTCTGGGACTTCCCAGCCTCCAGAACTATAAAAAATAGATTTCAATTGTTTGTAAGCCAACTTCTCTATGGTATTTTGTTATAGCAGCCTGAGCTAGCTAAGACATCTCTGGACCTGCATAAAAAAGACCTGGAGCTGAGTCGTACTCAGCCTCAGCCTGGGTAGTACTTATACAGGTTGGAGAGTTAACAAGGTCACAAAATTATCAGGGGGTAAGTGAAATTTAAACTCTATTCACTCTGATCCTAAAGCCCTTAATTTCTTCACTGGGCCACTCTGCCTCAGGGGGCAAAAGGAGCTATAAAGAGTAAAAGGTTCTCCCTCACGGAATGAAGATTCTAGATTATGTGGCAGAATCTGGCTAGATGCTCATAGATCCTTTCTCCTCTTCCTGGGTGCAAGGAGACTACATTTCCCAGCTTCCCTTGCAGTTACTGTGACCACCTGACTAGTTCTGGCCATTGAAAAGTGGCCCAAAGAGACATGTGCACTTCTATGCCTAGGCTTTGGAATCTCCCACTGGAGCCTTAGGTTACTCTCTCTCTTCCTTCTATATGGCAAAACCATGTGATGGAGAGCATCCAGATCCCTGAGTTACTGGTTGAGAGGACAGCCCAGGAAAGCCACCTGACCCACATGGAAATAAATGGGAAATTAATGTGTGTGTGTGCTGTGCACACTTGTGCTTTAAGCCACTTTTGTTTTGTTAAGCCCCAATTTTGAACTTGTTTGTTATAGTATCTGTCATGCATCATCTTGACTAATATGGTTTGATACCTAAGTGTCATTTACTACTACAATATGTGCTAATGGGGCTGCAAGGCTGAAGAGGTCACATTTAACTAAGAAAAATTGGGAAGACAAACGTACCAGTATATCGTATGCCTATGATATTCTGAGTCCTGTACAATGTGTTCATAGAAATATTCACTCATTTAAAAAATGTTTTGGAGTGCCCTGATAAACTGGGTATCATGAAAAAAGCTAGGGATTTATTTACTCAATACTCATTGAGCCTCTATGATGATAAGGCACCAGGCACTGTAATGGGGGATGGAGACATACTACTAAATATATACCTGGTCAACTGAGTTTTCGAAGTGCTAAGAGACTTATATTCACTCACCTAGGAAATAGTTATGGAGTTCTTACAACATGCAGACACTGTTCTAAACAGTGAAAACCCAGTAATAGCTACAATCATTGATGAGATAGGGCTCTGAAGGATCGGTATTATGTGTTGCAAAGACAACATGTAGCCAGGGAATCTGACCTAGGCTTGGGCAGGGAGTGGGGATGCAGAGAGGGCTTCCCTGTGGAAGCTACATGTGTGCTGAGATGTGGCAAGTCAGTAAGATTCGACTAGGCCAGGGAGAGAGAAGGAAATCATTCCAGGCAGAAGGAACAGCATGTATGAAAGCTGGTGGCAGAAGGGAGTACACCAGGTTTGAGAGGCTGGAGGTGCCCAGCATGGCTGGATGCATAGTGTGAGGAGGAAAAGGGTGGATGAGGTGGTGCAGGTGAGCAGGGGAGGGACCACACAGGACACAGTCACCATGTCCAAAGTCACAGTTTTATTCCAAAAGGGTGGAAAGACATCTTGGAGCACCTGGAGTGCATTGGGAGACAGCGTATGTGTGACATTTCACCTATGCAATATTGTTTGGATACATTGTGAAGAAGAAGCCATTGGTGGACGTGGGTGGGAAGGAGAGTAGACCATGGCCAGAGAAGAGAGAGATCAGAAATAAATCCACACATATCTGGAAACCTACCTGAGAGATACTATTGTAGGTAAGTGAGGATAAGGTGAGAAACCCCATACATGGTACGGGAAG
Source organism: Galeopterus variegatus (assembly GCF_000696425.1). Lineage (NCBI taxonomy): Eukaryota > Metazoa > Chordata > Mammalia > Dermoptera > Cynocephalidae > Galeopterus > Galeopterus variegatus. Next base: position 33,804 of record NW_007737800.1, on the reverse strand, counting down.
AATTGATTATTCATAGGGGGAAACATGAAGTTTGGTTCTTGTCTTAGTCCATTCAAGCTGCTATAACAAAATACGGTAAGCTGGGAGGCTTGTTAACAACAGGAATTTATTGCTCACAGTTCTGGAGTCGGGGAAGTCCAAGATCAAGGTGCCAGCAGGTTGGGGGTCTGATGAGTGCCCTCTTCCCCGTTCATGAATAGCCATCCTTCTGCTGTGTTTTCACATGGTGGACGGAGTGAGGGAGCCCCCTGGGGCCTCTTCCATGAGGACACTAATCCCATTCATGACGACTCCACCTTATGACCAATCACCGCTTAAAGGCCCCACCTCCAAATATAATCATATAGGGAGTTAGAATTTTATTATGTGAATTAGGAGGGAACGCAAACTTTTAGTCTATAGCAGTTCTTTACCTCACACCATACACGAAAATTAATTACAGATGAATTCAAAATTGCGAGGTGAAAGCAAAGACAGTAAAACTTCGAGAAGAAATGATTAAAAAAATGCCTCAAACTAAGATATTTTAAATATTTTATAACAAAACATTTAAAAGTATAAATCATAAAAAACATAATCAAATGGATTGTATTAGAATTAAGAGCTTCCATTCAGGACAAAAGCATCCTGAACAAATCACGAAAGATGGACCACAATTCAGAAAATCGTTGTAAATACATTACCAAAAAAGGATCTGTATATATGATGCCAAAAACAAAACAAAACAAACCCATAAATTAAGATGGAAAAACTATTAAGCTAATTTTTAAAAAATGGACAGCTGTCATGAACAGGCAGATCAGGAAGAGGACACATAAATAGTGAATGACGTCCACATTCTCAACCTCTGTAGTAATCAGGGGATTATAAGTTGACATTTCAATAAGAGACCATTTCATATCGACCAGAGAGCATAATTTAAAGCATGATGATGCCAGTCTGTGGCAAGAGTGCTAGCTGTTCACCAGAACCCATCTCCTCTTCTTCCTGACCATAAAGTGAAGTGGCATTTGTCAGCTACTGGTGTAGGTAGGGGTGGCCACCTGCAGGAGTCCCAACCAGTGTGGAGTGGAGCCATGGGCACCACTTTCAGACCCAGCAGGTAAAGACTTCCTTGTCTTCTACATGCAGATGCAGATGCAGATGCAGATGCAACTCCCAGGTGGCCTTGGAAGCCAGGCAGAAAGATGGCAGAGCTGCCAGTCATCCCAGATCCCTGAATGACTAGAGGAAGCAAAGGTTCCCTCATCAGAAACACCTGGGGCTGTTACTGGAATGAGAAATAAACTATTATATTTGGCTCATCACACATCTAGGGCCTATATGTTACCATCACCTGTCTCACTCTCACAAATCCAAACATGTTAGCGATGATTTAAAGAACTGAGACTCTCATGTAGTAGAGTTGAAGATGTATATATACCTTTTGACCAAGAAATTCCACTTCTACATATTCTAGAGGAAAATTCACTTCTACATATTCTAGAGGAAAATTCACATGTATACCAGGAATATCTAAGAATCCTCAGATAACATTTTTTGAAAAGCAAAAATTAAAAACAATTTATCAACAAGAGAATGGATAAACATGTTGTGATAAATACATTTATGATAGTTATATTGTGATAAGTGTGATGTGTGTATCTATGTGTATGTGTATGTATGTGCATGTATGTATATATCATATACATATATTCTATAGCTATATTGCATATATTCTTCTGAATGTTGTTTTTTTCTTGATGTTGTGTTTGGAGATTTATCCATAATGAAGAGAGTACCTGCAATATAATTCATTTTCATTGCTATATAATATTTCAGCATGTATGCATGCTTACACATGTGCCTGCGTACCTGTGTGCAGACAAATATGAATCCCCAAACATAACTATGAAGAAAAAAAGCAACTATAGGAAGAATGTATACAGTATAATTTCCTTAACATAAATTTCAAAGCCGTGTAAAACTTAAACTCCATATGGTTCAGGGAGCACTCGCCACAAAGACAAACAGTGTAATCGTTACCTCTGGGAAGAAGCGTGGGTTGAGAGGAGGAGAGAACATGCAGAGTTTCAACAGCATCAGCAATGTCTTGGACTTAACCTATGACTGTGAACACATGGGTGTCAGTTTTTATCATTAACTCTTTAGACCTTGCATATGCCTCACATATAATCTTGCATGAAATAATCCATAACTAGAAATAATCAAAGTAGAGGGAAACACACACACATACTTATCTACAAGATTGGAGGGGGCCAAGGCAGAGGTGTATACAAACTAGGAGTCTGTGGCCATGATCCTGCAGTAGGGCAAAGGCAGGAGATGGGGAGCAGGTCTGTCCAGGGATATTCAGGGCTAAACTTGGCAGGGGCTGCTGACAGAGCCGACATGGGGCAGAAGGAAAGGGTGTCTGTGGACCACGCCTAAATGTCCGGCTTGCATGTGTGGAAGGATGTCAGTGTGATTCAGGGCACTAGGAAATATTAGGGGAGGATAAGTCTGAGGTAGATGTGGAATTACTCGGGATGACCGTGGAGCATGTGCAGAGCGCCAGACGGAGAAGCAGAACCCCACACCAGCAGCTCACTCCTACTCCCTCCGAGGTGATGGCAGATGCACGTGCAGGGCAGCTCAAAGGAGCAGGGTCTTTAAAGAAAAAAATAAAAGAAGAGGATAAGTGGTGATGGTCTGGAAGCAGAAGTGCACCTCTCCACCCTGAAGTACTTTAGATTTGAGAGAGTAAACAGGCAATTGCACAGAAAAGAGTTGGCAGGGGTAGGAAGCTGCAGAGGTCTGGGAAGCAGGTTTCAGCCGCTGCAAGCAGGTGAAGGTGGGAGCCACTGCAGACGCGGTGAGGATGGGACTGGGGTGGTCACTGCGGAAGGAAAGCCCCCGAGAGCACCGGGAGTGGCCATGGGAGGTAGGGAGCTCAGGAGAGCCAGGTCAAGAAGAAAGCACAGAGCAGCTTGGATACTGAGTGGGGTTGCAGGGACAGGGGACATGGGTTTCAGGCCCTGTCTAGTGAATGTAAGAATGAGACAGATGGTGGACGTAGGTAGAGGAGTCTGGACAGGGCTGCTGGGACGAGGACAGGGTTAGTGGGGTTGATGGCCGGATGGCTTGGCTCATGTGGGCTGGGGAGATGTACTGATGGTGATGGTTACAGCCTCTTTTCACCTGGACTTGAGTGTAGCCAACCAAGAAGCTTCAGTGTCAGTACTCCATGTCCTAGGGTGGAGTTTGCCCTCGCAGCCAGCAGAGGTGTGGCATGTGGGTGGTCCCCAGCGCTGTGAACTCTCACAGAAAGGGCTGAGGCATGAAACCTAAACAAGAGGCAGTCCCTGCCCTCGCAGAGCCTGGTTTCTTATACAACATAATTCCATTAACGTGTTCCCCTCTTCTCATCTACAGTGGGGAAACTGAGGCTCAGCACAGTTAGGCTTGCCCAAGGCCACACAACTGGAAGGCAGCAAAGGTAGACATCAGGCTGCCTGCCACCACACCACCCCTCCAGCCTCAGAGAAAGTTTCTAAGTAACAGAAGACTTTGAGCAAATCAGGCCGGCACTGCTGCCTGTACTCTGGGAACACGCGGGAGGCATCTGGAATTCTATTTTGGAGCGCCATCCTAGAATGCCCTTCTGTCATCCATTGCCACATTCACTGTGCTGGAGATGCTGACATTTATATTTTTAAAACCTTTTTGTCAAAATTAATGCTATCATTCTCAGGTGCAGGATCCTACCCCATGGAGCACCTGCAGAAGCTGGAATAAATTGTAAACAAATCCCTGGTCTTATATAAGGTATTAAAATTGGAACAAAAACTTGAATTTAAACCAGTTCAATTCCACCCCTAATAGCAAATGCTGAACAATGGAGAAACCCTTTCTCTATTCAAAGTCTTCCCAGAACAAAGGAAATTGTCCCCAAATAAAGCAATAACCTAATACCATATTAATAATAACCTTGCATTTGTATAACCTCCTTAACTTTACAAAGCATTTTTACATCTGCTATCTTGTGGGGAGGTGACTTCAGGCACAATTGTAGTTATTAAACAAAACCAAGAGTTTATTATAAGGTTATATTCGAACAACCACCAATCTACTTTCCACATTGTAGCCAGAGTTAAATTATCTCAAAAACAGTTCTACTAAGATCACTTCTGGGTCATGGAACATTTGAATGCTCTTCACACTGCCCCAGAAAGAAGTCAACAGATCTTAACGTGGCTTGGATGACTTTGCAATCTGGCCTCTAATATTTCCTCAGCCTCATTTTCCCTCGCTCCCTGGGAGACAGTGTTGCCAAGAGGTTAGAAACCCTGACCCTGCCTCAGAGCAGAGTCAGGTTCTGATCCTACCCCAGCCCCTTTACAGTGTCATGAAGGGAAGATGGCACCTTCCCTTTGTGCCACATTACCCACACGTTCACCCAGTAGCCTTTTTAGGGGAGTGTCCAATAAAATGTAGCTTCCTAAAGGAAATAGCATTGCCTTCATTGGATCCCGTGGTCAGGCCTGGCCAAGAGTAGAGTCAAGGGGTGGAGATGAGGGAGTCAACCCGTATTAACTCCCCCCGGTGCTGGGCCAGGTGCTGCATTATAGAGCATCTCATGAGAGCAGCCTGATAGCCCCAGTGGTCGTATAATGCCAGTCACCCTTTTATATAAGAGGAAGCAGAGGTCAAGAGAGGGCAAGTGGACTGCTCAAGGTCACACAGCTAGTAAGTGTGGACATTAAGACCGAGCCCACATTCTCCCCAACATTCAATGCTACCACTCCTCAAATGTCCATGCTAGGGGGCATTTGTAAAAAGCATGTATGTACATACACACACACGCATGTGTAACACTCTTATCGCACTCCCCACCCTAAACCTGATTCTTGGAATTTCAGCAGCCACTTTGCAACCACATATGTGTGTACGCACACATGCTCTCACACACGTGTTCCACTACCACACCTAACATACATACACACATTCTCTGGGGTAGAATTTGACCCAGGGATGTTGAGGGGCCATAGATGTGGTTGAATCTGTCTAAAGAATCTTGGAATTCCTTAGGTGTTGATCACAGGATAAAGTGTGGAGAAATCCCTTTTCCACGATGGGGAACATGTGAATCAGTAGAAGAGGCTGGCACACCCCAAGGTCGCTTCACAGGCAACAGGATTGGCAGGACAGCAGGACTGATCCTCCTGACCCCAATAGTGTCCACATGAGGACTCACTGTGCCTGAAGGTGCTTCTATGTGGAAAGCAGCACTCTTTCCAGGAGCCGTCTGAGGAAAGGGATCCTGACGACAATCTCGGGAGAGGAGGAGATGGGTTTATTGACAAATTAGGAAATGGAAGGTCCGTAAAATTGGGACCTCAAGGTCACATAACACCACTCACATAGGAAGGAAGTTGGACACAAACGCTGGTTCTGACTTCACTTCTCCCACAAGAGACAACGTCCTCATCAACCTTCCAGGATAGGAAGGAGCAAAGGCATCTTGAGAAGCTGGTCATGAAAGGAGCTGGTGGGGTGTCAAGAAGCCTATTGTAAGCAAGGAAATGGGGATGGGGCCACTTCTGTCTTGGTGTTTTGGAGGATCCTCTGCAAATGGAAACAGCATCTACCACACAAGGGTCTGGAAGGTTCTAAAGAGATTGCATAGGGAAGAGGATCCTTTTGAGCAAAACCTAAATTCTACTTGGAGTGGCAATGTGGCCAACCTTAGGTGAAGAATGAAGATTGGTCTAAGGCAGCCACGGCGTTCATGTACCTCTTTCCCAGATACTCACTTTCCCAGACTCCCACTCAGCCAGGGATGGGCATATGTCATAGTTCTGGCCAATGACATTCAAGGAAAAATCTATTGGGAAAGATAATTTGCTTTTCAGTCATAGCAATGGGTGCAAAGAACCACTCTTTACTCTCCGCATCCTGACTATGGACCTGATTCTTGGAATTTCATTAGCCAGTTTGCACCCTTGAGAGAACATGGATGAAGGAGGGAAGCCAAGGACTGCAGTGCAGACAGATAGAAGTCTGGGTCCTTAGTTACATCATTAAGCTACTGACCTATCCCTGGAATTGCCTATCTCAGTTTTATTATCAAGTGAGATAATGAATGCATATTTGAAAACATCATTAGGCAGGTTTGCTTTTGCTAGCAGTAAAGGGTATCTATGCTGTTCTGAGCTTACAAGGAGAATGTTGTTTGAAGAGTATTCTGAGGCTAAGAGCAAGTTGCAACCCCCTGGCCCAGGCCTATCCCCTCTCCTTGTGGGGATTTATGAAGAAGGTGATGCTCACAGAAACGACTCTCAGAAGGTCAGTGGCAAGTTAGTTGGTAGAACCAGGACATGAGCAATGGTCTCGTAACTCCCTCAATCCCAATCAGGGCTCATTCAGCTCAGTTCAGCAAATATTGTACCAGGCAGCCTGCATTTTGGCTGGTCGCCCACCTGCCAACCTCTAAGTCTGTTCTCACTAGCAAGAGAGGTGGAAGTCCAGGATACCTAGGTCCCACAAGGTCTACCCTATAAAGGATCTATTCGCCAAAAAGGCCAAGAGGTTGCTCACACCTATTTTTACTTCCTCAGAAAAATATGAGCTTGAACGTCTTTTTTCTGCCCTAACAAAAAAAGTTAAAGCCGCTGTCATTACATGCACAGGAGGTCATTTGCAAAATGATGGAGACAGATTTTAGAGTCCTTCAGAATATCTCTTCCTGTAGAAAATTAATTTGGCCTACTTTGTTGGCAAGAGATGTTTGGAGGGATGCCAAGAAATGTATGGCAATTAATCAACAGGAAATAAAATAAACACAAATTGCAGATTCTTGTCAGAAAGTAAATGTCCTGATGTCTTAGTTTTAAAAGAAAAACTTGCTTCCTTAGTCAAATGGGTAATTCTAGCTTCTGTGGGACAATTTTGGCAACATGAAGCATAGCAAGTGGCATATCCCAGAGCCAACTGGTCAACCAGAAGAGAAGGCAGAGGAACATGAAAGTCTTGAGTGGAGAAGTGGAAGCTTGTCTCTGGATGCTCAGCAGTCCTGCTGGGTGACCTGGAGGGTTCTAAGACCTTGCCCACTGGAGAGTCAGCTCCAGACTTTCCCAGCACCCCCAGCCTCAGTCTCTGAAGCCTGTGGTCCACCATGGACATTCAGCCCTTGCCCAACCTGAACCCTTCCTCCCACAAAGAGGCATATCCATGTGGATGTCAGAGCCTGCAACACAAACTAGTAGCTCTGCAGTCAGAGGGACCTGAGCTCATTTATGAGCTGGGTGACCTTGGACAAGTCCCCTACATTGCTGATCCTCAATTTCCTCATCTACAAAATGGGGCAGTAATCATATGCCTCCTGCATAGGTTTGTGGTGAAGATTACATGAAGTAGAAAGGGTCCAGAAAATAGCTAGTACTCCGTAACTCAGATCTATTGGTATTGATTTCTTCTTGTTCCTGCCCAGCTTGCCTTGCCTACTTCCCATGGAAGCCTGATTCTTAATCCTTGTCTTAGCCCCTTGTGCCACAGTAAATGCACCCAGCTGGCTGTGAGCACTCCCCAGAGTTCTACCCTCCATCTGGTTCTTTTAAACCTGATTGAGCCAAACTTGGGTCACCCTCAGAATCCCAGACTCTACAGCATGGCAGATCCTGCAGCCTCTGTGGTCCAGAAGTTTCTCCCATCTCTCTCTTGCCTGGCCAACTTTGTTCCAGACCCAGGGAAAGAGACCCAGTGGAAATGCTACAGCTGTGTTGTCTAATATGGTCATCATTGGCTATTGAGCTATTGAATGCTATTGGGCACTTGAAATGTCGGTATGTGCTGCAAATATAAAACTTGCACCAAATTTCTAAGATTCAGTCCAAAAAAAAAAAAAAGGATAGAATATCTCAATGATTTTTTGTTATATTGATGGCATATTAAAATTCATATTAAAATTGGGTTAAATAAAATATATTATCAGAACTAATTTCACCTCTTTTGAACATGACTACTAGGAAATGTACAATTATGTGAGTATCTCACATTGTATTTCTATTGGCTATTGTTGTACTAGAAGAAGCTGCAGTGGCCCAGCGATGCCCCTGTATTAGTTTCTGGGGCTGCTGCAACAAATTAACACAAAATTGGTAGATTAAACTACAAAGGTGTAGTCCTTCAAAATGCTGGAGTTTAGAGGTCCAAAATTCAGCAGGATTGCATTCCCTCTAAGAGCTCTTGGGGAGACTATGTTCCTTGTCTCTTTCAGCTTTTGGTGGCTGCCAGCAATCCTGGGCTGTGACCATACCACTCAAATTTATGCCTCTGCCTTCATGTCAGCACCGCCTCTTCATTCTATGTTCTCCTCTGTGCGTCACTTGTAAAGGCACTTGTCTTTGGATTTAGTGCCCACATAGATAATAGAAGATGATCTTCTCATCTCAAGATCCTTAACTTAAAATTATATCTGCAAAGTCCTTTTTGTCCAAATGCAGAAACATTCACAGGCTCTGGGGATGCAGATTTGAATGTACCTTTTGGGGGGCCACCATCAACACTCCACACCCCCTTTTCTGGTGTTGATGATGAACCTGAGCTCTAATAGGCTGAGCCGAGTGATCTGAGGGGCAGGTGCCCCTCTTCCTTATTGAATCACTGGGGCACATAAGTGAAAACCTCCACTGGCAGACCACAAACCAGGTGTGTCTAAAACACCAAATGCTCAGGGACAGGAGGACCTAGATGAATTCTTGGCCTGATTTCGTGCACTTCTTTGGGGTACTTTCATCCAATAATCCTTTCCAATTTTCCAATTACAGGCTAGATGTTGGTGTAAGGGGCGAATCTGTCATAGTCCTTGTTCCCAAGGTGGCCCAAACTTCCTGACTTTTGACATCAGGTTTCCTAGTTTACATTTCTTCATTCACCACTTCAAAAAAATAGGTAAGATCAACAAGCTTAGGGTAACAGGAAGCACGTGAAATGTTTTCAATTGTTTCGAGTAAGTGCCAAAGCAAAAATCTAATGGTACCTCCTTGCCCTGGTTGTATGAAAGTGTGTAACCTATGTGCACATTGGCTCTTTGCTGAGCCAGGGCCTTCGTGAACATCATTCTCTTAGCTTGAAAGTCTCTTCTCTGCTCCCCGTGGGATGGCTTCCTTCCCCTCTTTCTTGCCTCAGCTTAAACATCTGCTATTCCATGAGCACTATTCTGACCACCAGATAGGAAGTAACTGTCCTCCCACATAAACATATAGTCATGTACACTCAGTGTTTTCCTCCATCTCCCCTGCACTTATTATTTTGTAATTATTTAATTTAATTGTGCATTATGGTCTTTTCTATCTATACCACTGGAGCATAAGCTCTGTAAGGCCAGACTCCATTTATGTAGTCCCAGTGCCTTGTACATGACCTGGACCAGACAGGAGTGGCTAAGGGATGGATAGGTAAAGAAATGAAGGGATGGATGGATGGATGGATGAATTAATGGATAAATAAGTCAGTAGATGGATGGATAGGTGGGTGGACAGATGTATAGGAATATGGATGGATGAACATATGAAAGGACAGATGATTATTTGACAGGTCAGGAAACATGATGGTACCAGCAGGTTCAAATAAACTCACAGTAAAAATAGATGTATAGGAATATGGATGGATGAACATATGAAAGGACAGATAATTATTTGACAGGTCAGGAAACATGATGGTACCAGCAGGTTCAAATAAACTCACAGTAAAAAGTCAATTCCAGAGCCTTCTAATGCCCCTATGTACCAGAGAATGGACCTCACAGAGGCCAGGGTATAAACTCTAGTTTAACAGACCTAAAAATGCAAGCTACTGAGGACGGGGAGAGAACGGCTAAAACCTGCTAGACTGGGAGACCCCAAAAATAGCTAGGAGGGGAAGAAGACTGGGAAGGGGGTTGATTCACTGTATTCCCATTGACCTTGAAGTTGGCTTGATTGCTTCACCTATGTGGTTACAAAAGTTATTTAACTGTGTGCATCATACCCTAAGTGGGCCAAGTGCATACAGTTTATTAGGGGAGCATTTTAATACATATTTAATAAAACTGCAGATATTCATACACCAAATCAACAGTGTCAAATATGTTTGCCTTGGAAGACCCGAGGTGTCCTGTAGCAGTGCTAACGCTCTTCTGCAAGACGTCTGCATTACAAAACAACTCAGCAAAAGGGAGAGAACTTATAATTGTCCTGGAGTTGTGGCAAAGGATTTATGATCGAGCTAGGGTAACCTATAGAGGTTGAGATGCTTAAGATATCAAAGAGCGAAAAGACAAAAAGAGCCTAAGTAAGTGGGGATGAAAGTGGAGAACAGAAGTTGGCGTGGTATAAAAATTATCATCATTATAATGATAATAATAACAAAAATGATAATAATAAATACTTGTGCATGTTCACTGTATACCAAGCCTTGTTCTATGTGCTTCTCACACATTCTCTCTTTTAATACCTACAACAGCTCTCGAGGGTGGCAACTTTTATCATTCTCATATTTTATGGAAGAGGAGATGAAGCCTTGGAGTGCTGAAGCAACTTTTTGCCAAGGTCGCAAATATACAAAGTATTACAAACGGGATTGAAATCCAGAGAGGCTGAGTTCAAAGCCAATACTCTTGCCTACTGCTTATGGTTACAGAAAAAGCATGGGGGAGCTTGGTTCTCATCTCATCCCATGCCCAGTGGAATGAGTGACTGCGGCAGAGGCAGCCAGCCAAAGATTTACTGGGAAGCGCTTCCCAAACCCTCCCCTTCCTTCTGGAAAGAGTCATGTGATGAGCTTTTGCCCCTCAACAGAGGTGATGAGCGTCACTTCCAGGCCAAGTTGTGTGAGAAGCAGTGCACCTTCTCCACACTCCCTCCCCTCTTCTTTGGCTATCTGGGAAGCCCCTTGCAGAAAATGTGGAGCCACCCCCTGGAATTCACATTGGAGTATTGTGCAAGCAAGAAAAACACTTTTTTGTGTTAAGCCACTGCTATTCCAAGGATTATTTGTTATAGCATCAAGCATTACTTGAATGATACTCATGCCCTTATTTCTATTAACCTCTAAGTCACATTTTGTTCCTTTATAAAATAGATGCCACAGGGCCATGTTCAGATTAGGATATGTGTCCCATAGAGTCATGGTCAGATTAGATTACGTATTCCACAGGGTCATGGTTGAACTAGAATATGTGTCCCATAGGGTCCTCATCACATTAAAAGACATAATACATACAGAGCTCCTGGATTATAGGAGACAGTCAAAACTGGCAGCCACTGTTACATTTACTTTTTTGCAACAAGTGCAGCCAACTTGGTTTCAGCTCACTTTGGGTTTGAAGCAACCTATCCAAGTCAGCTTTATTTATCTAATGGAACATATGAGCACAAGTTGTATTACATTCCGGGTCTTTTATATCCAAAGCAGTGGCTGGGTTGATTTTCTGTTCCCATTTTGCACCAGGATCCAATATACTAGCAGATGGCATTGCGCTCCCTTCTGGCCCTATGCTTAGAATCAGATAAAGGGGATGATTTTTTTAAGCCTATAAGAATGTTTCTGTGACACCCATCATGGCCATAGTCTGACATTACCACAGGCAAAAAATGTCTGTTCTCAAAGGTGGTGCAGTTGACATTTACAGACGCATGTCCATGATTCTCCTGGACAGAGGGTCTTGTTCTCACGCCAAAAGCTAATGACTAGAGAAGAGTAATGTCAATCACGTCTACAGTATAACAGAATTTCCTTATGAATAAAGAAGTAGCAATAGGCAGAATGCATCCATTCATCCATCCACTCATTTATTAAATTAACATTTGAGCAGCTACTATTTAATTCCTCTCAGGTAAGTTTGATAACTTGAAATTGTTTTCTTTAATTTGTATTTCGAAACAAATATACACCTACAGGAAGTTGCAAAACAGCACAGAGAAGCATGTGTCCTGTGTACCCTTCCCCTGCTTCCTCCAATGGTAACATCTCACATAATTATCATGCAGATCAAAGCCAGGAAATTGAAGTTGGTACAATCTACACGTCTTATTCAAATTTTACCAGTTTTTATATGTACTCATGTGTGCGTGTGGTTCTATCTGATTTTATCAAATATACAAATTTAGATAGCCATCAACACAGTGTTTTGATTTTTATTCCATTCTAAAATGTGCACATGTTCATTAAAGAAAGAGTTGAAAAGCAGAAGTAAAGATAGAATAATTGGTGTAGCGTTACCCCTGAATGAAAACTCATTTCTGTCGTCTCGGTGCATGTCTTTTCATGGTTCTTCATTTGCATATTCCTGTGAGTGTTATTGTTGTTAGTTTTCAGCTAATTCTTGTGCACCTACTATGTGACAATTATCACAATCATTTATTGCCCTTTGGTAACTCAGATGCAAGGATGTCATTGTCTTTATTTTATACAAGAGAAGATTGAGGTTCCTGGAGAATAAATGACTCCCCCAAAGTCACAACGTCAATGAGCAAGATAATTAGTCTGACTTAATTCTTGTGCACCTACTATGTGACAATTATCACAATCATTTATTGCCCTTTGGTAACTCAGATGCAAGGATGTCATTATCTTTATTTTATACAAGAGAAGATTGAGGCTCCTGGAGAATAAATGACTCCCCCAAAGTCACAACGTCAATGAGCAAGATAATTAGTCTGACTTTGTAACCCATGTGTCCTGATTGCCTGTCGCTTTCCAGCTTCTTCCAATACTCTGAAGTTGAGAAAAAGTCTGCACATACATTATTTCATCAGATTGTCACCTCAAAGCCCTATAGAAACAGCGAGACAAGTATTCATATACTCATTTTAGAAAGACAGAAAGAGGTCTTGCAAAGTTATTGAATAAGAGCCCACACCTCATAAGAAGAAAAGAGAAAATGGACCTAACTCTCCAACCTCTTAGTTCAATATTTACTGCTCTACTAAGGACAGCCACTAAAAGGCCTTTGAGTCCACATGCCCCATTTTCTACAGCTGTGTCCATGGCAAGTTGGTCAGAGCACTTATTCCTGCCAGTCCTGATTGTGGCTCAGAACCTTTCTTAACCCAGAGCACCAGACAGCCACTCTCAGTTTATCAGTCTGATATTCAAGCTTAAATCTACCCATGCACAGCACCGTCCTGACCTGTACATACCACGTGGTCCTAGGAATGGCCAGGGTACTTGATCTGGGCTCCACTTAAATGGGTCTTTGGGCATTCCCATATGGAAGCAAATTGGCCTCTATTCTAACTATTATTCAGACTATTAAAATGCCTATAAAGGTGC
>NW_007737800.1:18597-19446 GCF_000696425.1 Galeopterus variegatus | reverse complement strand
ACACAATTTCTATTAGGCTTTGGGGTACATTAAAACAATTTAAGCTAATTATTTGATAGTAAAAGTCACACCTATAGGGAATTTGGAAAATAAAGAGAAAAATAGGGCATTTTTTGGTGGTTGCTTCCCCTGGGCGTTTTTACATTCTAGGCTACCACAGTCGTCATCATCTCAGTTACTGACACTCTTATTCAAAGCTACTGATGAGGGTGTGTTTTGCTAAGACCATCATCAGAGAGTGAGAAGGTAATGAGCGAAATCAGTTTCTTGTACACAGGTGAGCACAGGACATCATAAAAAAGGGATATCAGGAGGAGAGACTCTTCTTCAGTCATACACCTGGTGTGACAGACAGTGAGTTTAATAAGCACTCGACCTAATGACAGATGTGCTGGGTTCGAGTTCTGATTCTGTCACTTACCACCAGTGTGATCCCGAGCAAGTCACTTTCTCTTTTTATCAATGTGCTTCCTCATTTGTCAAAGGAGAGATGGTTAAGGAAGTAGGTGGAGATTATACCAGAATAGAGATGGCAAATATGTGACCAACATGACAGTTACCCTCCCCTCAACACATGCACACACATGCACACACAGGCATACACCCCCACGTGTACCCTGTAGACGTTGCCAATCCATCACAGAGTCCCTTACCACTGAGCCCAAACACAGCTTTGGAATTCTCACCATAGTCTCAGGTCACTTCCACTTCCAAACTTGATGTGCCAATTGAGAAGAATCCTAAGTTCCCTTCAGCTCCAAAGATGCAAATTGTGCTGCAATTTTGCAAAATACCATTTCCAATAGCATTTCAAGAAAGCATCAATGTCTAAGTAAATACATTTTTTTT
>NW_007737800.1:12774-17708 GCF_000696425.1 Galeopterus variegatus | reverse complement strand
TTTTTTTTCCATGAAAGCTTCTCTGGCTGCCACATTTTATGAAATTTTATAGAAATTATAATAACCTTTAAAAACCAAGTAAAATAAAAACATCATTATTAGCATGTTCAATTAGAAATGCAAACACACTCTGCTAAACAATCTCCGAATGTAATTGTTTAATAACAAACCATAAATTAAAAAGAAAAGTACAAAACAAAATGCCCAGGGAACAAATTGTTTTCTGTAGCTATTAGTGAAAGCCAAGAGCATGTTTGGGTGATATGAACATGTTCTCAAATGGTTCGTTCATTGCAATTGGGGCCTATATTACACTTGGAACATGCCCACACTGAGCAAAACTCTAAGTATTTTCTCAGCTGTTGGCACTAGTATACCATTTTGGAAAACCCCAAGAGATCTCAAAAGGGTAGCTCTAGTAAATATACTAATATGCTTTATAAAATCTCACTTCTCCATAGTATTTGACTCTTCCATAAAGGGCTCTTACATACACCATCTCATCTCATCTTTACAGCAATCTCATGAGGCCCATGTACTTATTATTCCCATTTACAGATGGAGAGTTGGGTCTGAGTGAAATTAAGTTCCAGGCCCAAGTCACAAAGTGGGTGAATGGAAACTAGGATGGGACTCCACTCCCTGACTCCACAGATTCATAAAAGAGATGCACCAGGCTGAGCCCCAGAGGCACCTACGATATGGTAGTTTAGCCCCTTTGACTCACACATAAGCAAACAGAGGGATTCACCCAAAGTCATAAGACAAGAGACAGGGCCAGACGTAAGACATAGGTAGGCGGAGTCCTCATCACTAAGAAGAAATACATGGAGAAAAGGAGCTCTGGAAGGGGGTGCTGGATGCAGGAAATGGAAACATGGTAGGTAGAGGAGCAGGAGCTGGGAGGGGATGCAACTTGGCAGTGTCCATGAAGGACATCTTCCTGGGACACAGCCATGTGCATTCACTGACACATTGCCTACTGCTTTTTTCGTGCTACAGAAGCAGAATTCTTCTCTTCAACCACAACAGAGACTGTGTGGCCCTCAAGGCCTAAAATATTTGTCATCTGTCCCTTTACAGAAAAAGTTTGCCAAACTTTGTGTGCAGTGAGGCTGAAGGCTGGGGTTCTGCAGTGGCTCAGCTTCAGATCGTGTGTGTGACCTCAGCAAGGCCCCTCTGCTCCTCAGGCCTCAGTCTCTCCATCTGCATTAAGTCTGGCATAGGAGGAATCCTCTCCAAGTCCCCATCAAATTTAACCTCCTGTGTTTATTCACTATAAATTACCCTCCCCTTCTGTATTTCATGTCCATTCTCTAGTTTAGAGCCCTGGTTGGATAATCTTCATTGGTAACTCCACTGGCGACTAGACCAAAGCAGGGAATAAAGCCAAATGTAGGCAATTTCCAGAATTTTAAATGTTCTTAAGAAGAAGACGTTGGTGAGATCAAGGCTTCTGGGAAACATGTCTTTTTCTCACCTTTTGAAAGGAAAATAGATTTATAAAATGCTTTTGTTATCTACTTTGATCCTCACATGCCTCTGAGGTGTTATCTACTATTTATAAATAAGACAGCAGTGATTCAGAGAAGAGAACAAATCCAGACAGTTGAGGGTCACCAGGAATTTCAGCCCACGGAGACTTTGGTGTCATCACCTAGAGCCCGTTTCCCTGCCACACACCACCTCCCACTAGTTGATATTCAAAGCACTCAGTTTTAAGATTTAAAATTGCTGTTATCAGTCATTTCTCTCTGTTACCATCACCATACCATGTCAGATCTGTTCTGCATGAAGGTTATCAACCTGAGATCTGTGAAAACAATTTTTCAAGTGTATTATTCTGCTCTGCATGCCACCAAAATTGTAGGGAGACCTGAAATGCAGAGCAATAGAGAGGCGCCCCAAATGCCCAGGGTTCACCATGCATTTTATCTCATCAACATGCATTTGATTTCACCAACACCTATTATGTGCCCTACTCAGGGTTAGCATCAGGTAGGGTGGGGACACTGAGACAAAGACACAGCTGTCCTCAAGAAGTTCACTGTCTAACGAAAAAGGAAGAAAAGGAGACAACTAAGTTGAATGTGCAAAATTACAGGGCAAAGATTGTTAAATAGGAAAGGGCTTATCCTAGCTTGGAAACAAGAACTGGGTTTTAGACCATGAAGTTCTGGCAACATAAGAGTAATAGTCTCCCTCAAGTTTCATATTGAGCTTTTATCAAGACTATACACGTCACCATCTCCAACTTGAATGGCTAGAAATTAAATCGTAGCTGCATTTGGCGTAGACTCTGTATCCATTCATCAGGGGTAACTTGGGATGGGAGATTAGCAGTATTAGTATCACCAATTCTATCATCCCATGATCATAATAATTTATGTGTATCAGAGAAGCAGTGGTAATTCTGATTCTCTATTGCTGTACAACAAAATTTAGAGTCTTAACAATAACCATTTTATTACATCTCACTATTATGTGGGTCAGGAATTTAGACAGAGCATGGCTGCTGGTTCTTTTGCTCCGGGAGGCTTACTGGGAACCATTTTATTACATCTCACTATTATGTGGGTCAGGAATTTAGACAGAGCATGGCTGCTGGTCCTTTTGCTCCGGGATGCTGACTGGGGTCACTTAGTGGTATTTGGCGAGAGGCTGGTCTGGTCTGGGGGGTTCCACAAAGCTGCACTCACACGCCAGGCTTGGTCTTTCCAAATTCAAATTCCATGTGGTCTTTCCAGCAGGATAGTCAGACTTCCTACATGGAAGTTCAGGGCTCCAAGAATCCCAGATGGAAGCATCCAGGCCTATTAAGAAGTAGGCCTGGAACTGGCACAGCATCATGTTTGCTGTATTGTAATGGTCAACGCATTCACGGTCCATCCCAGATTCAAGACAAGGAAAAATAGATCCCTCCTCTTGATGGGAGAGTTGTCAAAAAACTTAAAGCCATCTTTAATCCACCCCAGTCTCCCCTCTGGTCACAAATTATTCACATCCCTCACAAAAGAAAAACATACTCTCCCCTTCCCCAAACCCCTGAGGTCTCATCCCAGTTTGGCATTACCTTGAAGTCCAATATTTCATCAACTGAATTAATACCAGGTACAGATGAGGCTCCTTGAGTGCAGTTTTCCAAATATGGTTCCTTTCATTCTGATGATCTGTGAACTAAAGAGAAAAGTGCCCTGTCCTCCACACATCCAACCTATTGTGATTAGATAAAAAGAGAACAACACAAATGGCACATCTGCTGAGGCAGGGAGAAAGCAAGAGCCCCCATCAGCTCCTGGTCTACAGCAACCGCAAAACCCAGCCTGGCACATGTCACCAGTTCCTTGAGTAGGGCCCAGTAACGCTCCCTGGAAATGATTCTCCAGGAATCTTGGTTTCCCCTTCTGTATCATTTTTCATAGGAAATGGCTCTTATTTGCAACCATGTGGACTTCTCTGCTTGCTTCTGCCCATAGTAGATGGGTAGCAAACTGGATGTCCAAACTCTTCTTTTCATTCTATAGTGTCTCTGTCCTCATTTGTCCAAGCTGTCAGTGTTTCCACCAATGCAATTCTCCCAAAAACTTTGTGGGTTTTCTATGAATCACATTAATGTTTACACAATTAGATCAAAACCATATTCACATTTCTTTCCAAGAGACTCTCTACCTTGGGCTGAGTGTCAGGGTGTTCTGAAACAATGCCCTTGACTTTTTGTTTAGTTAAATGGGTCTATGAGGAATGCCCTGAGACATCTTACTAGGCACACTCTTAAATTTTACTAACCTTGCGAAAGAAAAGGTGTTGGGGTGTCTTAGAATCACAGCCTTAATATCATTACCCTGAGGCCATGCTTCCTTAGGACACCCTTGGATTTGGTCTTTGCCCTAAGCCTATTTCTTCCTTTAGGAACATTTTGCAGATTAGAATGATTGTTCCAAGCGCTCTACATTTCCTCTAGATTCTGTTCAAAAAACGAACAATTTTTTTCTTTAGTTCTTCTCTNAATTTTACTAACCTTGTGAAAGAAAAGGTGTTGGGGTGTCTTAGAACCACAGCCTTAATATCATTACCCTGAGGCCATGCTTCCTTAGGACACCCTTGGATTTGGTCTTTTCCCTAAGCCTATTTCTTCCTTTAGGAACATTTTGCAGATTAGAATGATTGTTCCAAGCTCTCTACATTTCCTCTAGATTCTGTTCAAAAAACGAACAATTTTTTTCTTTAGTTCTTCTCTCTCTTCTTGTGCTTTATCATTGCCCACTAGAAGAAACCAGTTGGCACTTTCAGCACTCTGCCTGGAGATGTCTTCAGCCAGGATCTTTCGGAGTCCATTCTGTTTTCCACATTTCCACCCATAGGTTTGCTTATCTGTCTGCCAGTACCAAACTTGGGTACCTTTTCCTCTGGCCTCCAGCAACACCATCCTCATCACCCAGCAAGCTGTCACTCACAGACTCTGCAAGGCTTTTCCAGCTCCTCCTGAAAGAGTTCAATTAGAGTCTGCCTCTTGAAGGAAGATGTTTCAAAGAATTTGTGTATATCTTCAACACATCATAGGGATTAGGAGCACAGATCCTGGAGCCTGGCTACTCAAGTTCAAATTAAAATTCCTCAACTTGCTAGCTGCTATAATGTTTGGCAACTTATTGATTCCTCTATTTTGTCATCTGTCAAATGGGATAATAATAGTTCCTACTACACAGGTTGTTGTGAGGTCTGAATAAATAGCATTTTCCCATTTGAACCTTAAGTTGAGCTCGACAAATTCTTGCCGATCACCACTACATACTTGACACTATGCTGAGTAGTGAGGCTATAGAATAACCAAGAAATGGCACATTCTTCAAGATGCTGTTGGTCTAATTGGGACATACATGATTATAAAATAACTACCACTTGTTTGACTATTTGATTTTATAGTAGATGAAGCT
>NW_007737800.1:0-10642 GCF_000696425.1 Galeopterus variegatus | reverse complement strand
TATAGTGACTTTTTCATATATATTCTGCAAGAATTTGCATGCATTTTAAAAGATCAGAGTTTAATTCCTATGGAATTCAAGCAACTATGCTATATTTATAAGGCAATGGAAGCCAGCTCTGAAACTGTTCTCTCTGTTTCCTTTCTATATCTCACATTTTAAATGCATTGGTTTTTATTTCTGGTTCCCACCGTGTAGAAAGATCCACAATGAGGCCATCAGTATAGAAAGAATACCTTACTCCAATAAAGGCCAAATCAGGTTGGCAATAGAAATAGATAGAAGAAATCCAAAACCATAAAGCTTTTTGTACACTAACACATTAGAAATGTCCCTCTTTTGCTGTGCATGATCAAACCAAAATTTAATGCAATTTATATATATATATATGTAAGATATTTAATATATTCTTCTTCTTTTTTTTTTTTTTCCTTTATGACAGCTGGCCGATACAGGGATCTGAACCCTTGACCTTTAGTGTTATCAACACTATGCTCTAACCAACTGAGCTAAACAGCCAGCCCTATTCTCCCTTTTAGAACATTTTATCTAAACAGAAAAAGAGTTCATTTCTAAGAAGAGAGAGAAGCAAAGAAATAGCAATGGAGAAAAGAAGGGAAAGGAAGGGAACTACCATGTAGAAATACAAAACTTGCACATCACCATGATGTCCAGGAATCCAATTCCCTTGACAAACAGCATTTATCTAACACTTATGTGCCAAAGACAGAGATGAATGAGGCACGTTTCCTGTCCTCCAGTCCTTCATAGCCTAGGTGGAGTAACTGAGATATGAATGGGTATTGGCAATGTAGGATTAACGGTAATTATAAAGGTATGCCATAGCCAATCCAGCTGTCTTCCTTTCACTTACCAAGCTGTGCTTAGTGTGTGAGCTTCTGTCCTCGCTGTGTTGCCTCTTGATTGCAAGAAGGCTGCTTTATCTCCAGATAGCCCATCTTCATTCTAAACAGAAAGAAAGGGGAATGATGAAGGTCAAAGGAAGGACACCTGCCAGGGACTCTGCCCCTACTGGTAAGAACCCTGTCTCATGGTCACCCTTAGCTGCAAGAGGGCCTGGAGAAGTGAGTTTTTAATAAAGGTGAATGGAAAATGTGTATTGAGTAGACAACCAGCCATGTCTGCCACTGGTCTGTAGAAGCACAAGGCAGAGGGTCTAACCAGTTGAAACGCAGGGAGGATGTTGCCAAGGAAAGTTTCCAAGAATAGATGTTTTTGGAAAAGGGGCCTTTGCTCAGCAAATTAAGAGAAAGTTTTAAGTGAGGTGGTACCATGACTATGCACGTAGTCTTAAAGGCATCATGGGAGCTAACATTTGCTGAGCGCTTACCAGGTGCCAGGCACTGTGCATGTCTTATGACATCTACTTAACACAATAATTGCATGACCTCCATATTTTACTGAAAAAGAAACTGAAGTCTTGAAAAGTTATGTGACTTGTCCATGGTTACACGACCAATGTACAAACTCTTTAAACTTGACCTCACTTCTTAGTCAGTCTGGCTAGAGTGTGGAGGGTAAGTTAAAGTGAGGTACACCTTGTGGGAGGATTGCAGGAGTGTCAGGGTTCACCTTCTATAGGTCAATAAAAATTCATGACTGCCTGGTCAGCATCAGGGAACGTGCCGGGGATGGTGGTACGAAAATAAGTAAAATGAAATCTTGGCCCTAGTGGGGGAGACAGACATATTAAAAGATAATTCACACATAAGATAATGGGTTTATGCGGGTCCTGGAAGCTGCCCAGAGCAGTCCATGGCCAGGACAGCTCATTCTGCCAGGGCTTGCTGCTACTGCTCTTTCCAGGTGCCACATCTCGACCCCACGTGCCAGTGGGTCTACCGTGTCTGGCTCCCCTTCTGGTATTTAAAGGATGACCTCAGCCAGGCCCTCATTAAAGTGCTGAATGAACCCAGGAGAATGGTGAACATCCTCAGGAAGAAGATCCTAAAACCTGCTGCAGGGGTCCTGATTCAACAATCACAACCACTGGTGTGCCTCACGATTGTCACCTTCACCCAGCATCACTCCCAAGAAGAATTAATGAGATCCTTTCTCTGCCAAGTCTGGGCCACCTTCCTCTGGTAGTTTTGGGGGTTTTTTGTTGTTTGGGGGGTTTAAAAAAAACTTTTTTGCAGGCTTTACCATTCTGCCAGGTAATGAGCCCAGCACTCTACACACACGGCTTCACTCTCATGCACCAGCCCAGACGCTAGTTTGCACAGGGGCTTTGAGTCACAACTTTGGCCAAATCTCGGTTGTTCTGACTGCAGTTCCATTAAGTTCAGACCTCTGCTGCCAAGTGTGCACATGGAATATCTCTAGCCCTGGATCTCTCGTCCCCCCACCCACTTCTCTCTGTGAAGGGCTGATGATGTTTTTGACTTGGTGCGGAGCAGGATTTTCCGCTGGGTCCTGAACAAAAGAGCTTGTCCATGGGCCAGAATTTAGGGACTCAACAGTGCCCTCCTGAACAGAGCGTCTCACTCCTTCACTGCTTAAAGCAGCTGCAGGAGAGGGTGGGGAGTGAGAGGATGAGGGGTGAGCACACCACCAGCATCCAGCCCAGCACCAGGTATGCTGGGTCTTCAGAAAATACTGCCAACAGTGACACAAAATGAGGGCAGATCCCTCACTTCTCTAGAACCTTCAGAATATGGAAACAGTCACAGCTCCTTTATTTGTATCTTGAGGTCGCTGGGAATCCAACACCTAGACATACTTCCTCCTTTCCTTTGACCACTAGAAAGCCTCAAAGCTGTTTTTAAATCCTCCTTTGCCAACTTTAAAGAAATACATGTTTGAAAAATGTGCGTCTGTGATAAAATTATTGCTCTGCAAATATCCTTTTTTCCCTGGTCTCTACTGTGGGTGGAGACAGGTCTCCACCCCATTAATTTGGGGTTTGACCATGTGGGCTGCTTCGGCCAGTGGAATGTTAAAATACAAGTCTTGTACAGAGGCCTCGAATGGGCTTGTGTGGGTTAGCTTGGCATTTGAGCTCATGCCCGTTACCAGGAGAACACACCCCGAGCCTCGGGACTAAGGAAGATGTCAGTCATGTGGCACAGACCTGAACATACCTGAATCCTGGAGGCAAGCCCAGCCAACCCAAAGCCTGCTGAAAAGATCCCCCTTCTTCAGCCAGTTGATCTACAGACCAAGGAGCAAAAAGAAAAAAAGAAATGCCTGTGGTTGTCAATCATTGAGCTGTGGGGTGGTTCATTATGCAGCAATATTGTGGCAACATCTAGCATAGAAATTATTATCCCTGCCTTTATTACTGTACCCACCATAGTCAGAGCTTGTTGAAGAATCTTTTTTTTTTTTTAATTTGCTCATGTGTTTGTTCATTCATTCACCAATTCAACAAATACTTATTGAATGTCTACAACAGCAGGCACTGTCCTAGGTTCCAGGGACACAGCATGAAGGCAGCAGGCAGGTCCCGGTCTCTCCTCACTTTCCCTCTAGTGGATTTGCAAGTGACAACAGCTTCTCTTCCAAGCAAGGCTGACACCTGTCCTCATGAATGTCTTCACTTTCTCATCTTAAATGATTCACTCGAGGAGAAAAACAAGCTTTCATCTCACATGGGCAAAGGAAAGGGAGCCAATCCTCTGAGAAGTCGTGAAAGAGACTCAGGAACTTACAATTAAGAAGTGTGGGAATCTCATTCATGTTACAAAATAAAAAACCAATACTGAACTCCAGTCGACTTCTCTAAACCTCAGAGAATGAACCATGGTTATGTTCCAGGTTCAAAACAATTTCAAGCTATTTTGTA
Organism: Galeopterus variegatus; assembly: GCF_000696425.1. NCBI lineage: Eukaryota > Metazoa > Chordata > Mammalia > Dermoptera > Cynocephalidae > Galeopterus > Galeopterus variegatus. The sequence continues at coordinate 6,834 of NW_007737800.1, read as the reverse complement.
CGAACCGACGACTCATTGAACGCCAGCAAGAAAAGGCTAGGTTTATTTCACAGAATAAATCATGCAATCCACATTAAAATCCAGGATTTCATTTGCTGTTGTTTCAAATACAGAGCGATTAAACATTATTTATAACTTGTTAAAGTAGTTTTACCTGCCACATCTAAATCCATACCATAGCTGTTCCAACCCACAGGCTCCTGGGCTGTCCACGTTATCCACAGGTGATCAGATCTCTCCAAGGGGCAGACCAGGTGCTCAGAGGATGCATATTGACTAAACAAAAGAAAGAAGGACTAGTCGACAGTTTACTGTCCACCCAGTTGGAAGACAGCTACCCAGATATCATTAGAACTGAAGGGTTTGGGCCAGCAATCTGAGATGCGTTTGTCAGAACACTTACTCTGCAAGGTGGGAAAGCAGGTTTCTTGAGAAATACTGACCTGAGGGAAGTTAATGAGATTCTTTTCTGCAGGACTTATCAGAGGCTTTACTAGACTAACATGCACCAAAGCCCCCCAAAGGGAAATTCTGTACTGAACTTTCCAAATTCGCGTGGCCTGGGAAGCCAGTTTCTCATGACACTCAAGCTGGGAACTGCCAACTCAGAGCACCCACGCCAGCCCATGTGCATCTCAGACATCTCAGAGCCAACAGGTCTTTGAGTCTTGAAAGGCCAGAGTTCTGACAACCAGAACCTCATAACCAGCACTGCCCCTAAGTCCAACCATAATGTCCTGTAAAAGAACTTGACGGAAAAAGTTATATCCAAAGGCCACTTGCAATAAAACTTGTAAGACAAAGACATACATCTCTTTAAAAAGAAAAAAAAATGACCTTCAATGGCAAAATGACCTTCAATGACCCCCCTCAACACACATCCTCTAAACACACCCCTTAACACTCACATAAGGGCTTTGGTTATTTGAAAATCATGTTACAATCTTGAGCATATTAGAGCTTGCAATTCCAAAGTATAATTTTTACCTCTTTATATAGCAGATTTGGTTAAGGTATACCTATTTTTGTTTTTAGAGGGTTTGAGTTTTCTATTTTCAAAAAGAGCAGCTCAGTAAGAGCCAAGAGCTGTTAATTTTGCATTGACTTGCCTTCTGCAGGTGTGACATTCCAAAGTTGATGGCTCTTAAACACAGCCCTTCAGGTGACTTCTGTCACATCTAAAGCAGATTAAATTATGAGCTGTATAGTTCCAGTATATTTTGTTGTATTATAATTCTTTGAAAACTGGTAATTCATGCATGGCATCTATGAGAACTCTCTATTAACCAGAGTATTTGATTAATGAGCCTGGCGGGTGCTTCCACCATGCTGAGCAACTGACTTTACTCCACCTGGATGGATGCAATACCGAAAACCATTCTGTTTCCTTGTTTTGTTTTTAAAAACTGTAACAGCACCACACCAAAAAAAAAAAAAAAAGAAAAAGAAAAGAAAAAATACCATGGAAACTGAAGTCAGAAAATGTGGACAGTCCCAGCTCTGTATCTCTATTTCTAAAATAACACCCAATACCTACTAAATGTTCAATAAATTATTATTGAATGGGTGAGTAGATTGGTAAGTGAATGTGTAAAAAATAATGGAATGGAAAAAAGACAGCTTCCTGACTACCCCTGTCTGAGTTAAATGCCTCTTTTTTTCTACTTTCTTAGGATCCTGTGCAGACCACTAATGGAATTTGTGACATTGTATTGTAAATGTCTTTATTTTTGTCTTCCTCATTAATTGGAGCTCCTGAAGGGCAGTGGCTATGTTTTTTTCCTCTTTCCATTTCTAGGATTTTGCAGTTTCTGGACCTTCAGTTAGCACCCAGTAAGTGGTAAGTGTTTCTTCTATCACAATGAACATGCATTGCTTTAATACTACAAAAAGGAAATAAAGTTTGCTTAATAGTAACAAGGGAGAAGTCTTGATGTTGGGATCTGGAGTGGGGAGGACAGGCCATGGAGGGTATGAGAGCACAAGGTCAGGAAATAGCAGGCAAGGCCAGGTAGTGGAAAGAAGGGGAAGAGGGATGGATTTCAACCAGGTCTTCCCAAAGAGGGTGGTAGCCACAAAGGGCCAGATGCATGTAAGGTTGGAGGTGGAGATAGGTTTCCTTCTACTGCCCTGATTCATCATTATTGAGAATGGAAAAATAGCCTCTTTGTCCCCAGTAAAGGAAATAAGACAGAGGAGGATGAGGAGTAGGAGAAGGACCAAATAATGCCAGGATTCTACTAAGAAGCCACACCAAGGACTAGAGGGTACTTCTGTAGCAACACCAGAACTCGGTGAAATTCACTGCAGCTCTGCCACCGCAGCCAAACTTCCAGGCTGTTGCAGTGATGACAACCAGGGCAAGACAAAGGGAATGTCCTTAATGTCTGCTATTGATATTTTGACATCTTAGCTCTCCTGACTGCCCTGAGGAAGTAGGAGAAGAGTGGAATTCATGAGTTAATTTGCATATGGCAGGAATACAGAAGGAGCTGGGTTAACATTTGTTTTGTGAAAGAAAATTTTAGTCCTTTTACAGAAAGAGAGAGAGGATTGATAGCAAAGTCACATGCTAGAAGAGCAAAAGGTATTGTCTTGGAAAGAACATCAAACAGAGAGTAAAGCATTTGGGTACCAGGATTCTTGTGTGACCTTGGGCAAGTCACTTGCTTACTCTAAGCCTCAGTTTCCACACCTGTAAATGAGCAGGTGGGACTAGATGGCCTGAAGAATTTGTTTCGGAACCAGCGTTCTGTGATTACATACTTCAAGATATTTTAGCTTTGGGGTAATGATAAAAATATGCATACTATTTGATTCATAATTTTATTCCTTGGAATCTTTCCCAAAGAAATAATCTGTAATTTAGACAATGATGCATATGTGCAAAGGTGGTCTTCCCAGCATTGTTAATAACAGTGACAAAATGGAAATACTCCAAATGTCCAACAACAAGGAATGGCAGGGAAATTATGGCACATAGTTGCCATAGACGATGAGGCTGATCTCAAGATTCATGTTTAAAAAAATAAATGCAGCATGCAGTGTTACTGGGGAATTAATATAGCCTCATCTTTAGAAGTGTGAATTCCGGAGTCAAGTGGCTGCATGTGATTCCTGACTCTGTCACTTATTCCCTCTTGTGAACTTGAGCAAATCACTTCCCCTCTATGCCTAAGTTTCCTTATTTGAAAATGGAGACAATAACAGAATCTATCTCACAGTGTTACTGTGAGAACAGTGTGAAATAACTTTCATAAAACACATAGGACAGTATCTGACAGATAGTAAGTTACAAATGCTGACTTTTATGATATAAAATATGATTACAATAACTGCTTTGGAAGGAATATTTACTATATGATTCATAGGTTATGAATGTTGGAGGAAAAAAGTAATATGTTAACAATGATCAATTTTAGATGGTAGGATATCATAAATAATTTTAATTTTTTACAGTGTTATATATCATCCAAAATTTCTGCAAAAAGCATATAATAATTATAACCAGGAAAACAAACTAAAAGTCAGTGTGAATTTCTTTTAAAATGACTCCATGAGTATTTGGAGTACCACGTGGTGCTTGGACTTAGTCAAGTGGGATACTATCTCACTTAGCCACTTATGAGCCGGGTGACTTTGGTCAAACCATAAATCTCTCCAAACCTCACTCTCCTCAACTGGATATCAGGACAGTGAGCCTAGCATGAGATAACATACACAAGTATTTCCAAAATGTCATGGGAAAATAAAAGGAAAACATAATACAAATCTTTTCATCAACTTTTGAAGACCCCTCATACAAACATACAGCAGGTGCTCAATAAATTTTCTCTCATCATAGAGAAATTATTTGGCTCTCAACATTCCCTGATACTGTGGGTGATAAAAATAAATTTTAAGACAGAGCCTCTGTCCTTAAAGATCTTGACATTTCATTGGGAGCCCAAGAATAAGAAACCTAAGCAATAAGAAAAGAGTAAAGTGACAGGCTATATTCTGGCTTGGTGAGAATTCAGTGATGCAGAACACAGGAGGTCTAGAGTCACCCAGGAGGACTTCATGGAAAAGGAAAAACTTGAAATGAGCTTTAAAGAATGTGTAGAATTTGGATTTGTAGTAAATACTAATTAGGATGTGTTCAGCTACTAAAAACAAATTTCTGACTATAGTCACATAAAGGTGACTTTAAACACATCCAAGTGTATTCTTTCATGTAAGAGAAGTCCAGCTGTAAGAAAACCGTTAGATCATCAGGGATGTAAACTTTTATATATTTATACTGCTGTCTTCAGTATCACGACACCTCATGGTCCAGAATGGCTGCTAGAACTCCAGCCATCATAGCAGACTTCCAGGCCAGCAGAAACAATAAGCAGGAGAGCTCATTCCCCTGGAGCTTGAGTCAATGACCGTTAAATTGCTTTGCTATGTTTCTCCTGACATGTCACTGGCCAAATCTGTTGCAAGAAAGGCTGTAGAATGTTGCTTTGTACTCTGAGAGGCAATGTGCCTAGCTAAAAACTGAGAATCTGTTACTAAGAAAGGAGAGGCAAGGAGTGCCCTCTGTCACGTGGGAGAAATGCCAGTTGAGGAGCACAATGTGGGTGAAAGCCCTAGCATAGGAGGGACAAACACGCAAGGACACTTTATGTACAATGTACTGACTATAACGTGCTGTCATTAATGTTGTCGATCTTGCATATGAGAGGCATTTTTACATATATTCTCCATCCCCGCACAACCCTTTCATGGAGGTTTACTTCTCCCATTTTGAAGATAAAAACATGGAGGCTCAGGCAGACTGTGACCTGCTGCAGGAGATCTGTGTGCTGGTAATGCTTGCTCTCACTGCCGCCCACTCCAAAGCCACGGCCATGTCGCCATCACGCGAGGTCCCTTCCTCACCTCCAACAATGGCTTATCAATCCCCAGCGATTTTGTCACATAGCTAACAGGCTCAAAAATAGGACAAGGAGAGCTTTGCAAAGAGGAAGAAAAACTAACATGCCAGATTTGTGTGTGTCAAAGACCTATTTGATAGAGGGTCACAGGTATTAGTAACACATTCATGTTCAAACACTGATATCTTTATTCAGCTTTTCATATTTGGAGCATTTGCAGGACCCAAACTACCAGCAGACTCTTCAGATTACTTAACCAGACATAAAATTGAAAGTCGAAAGAAAATGAATTGAGGCCACAAGTCCCACAGGCATCCTGGGTCTTTCTGTGGATGCAAATGGACGTATGATTGAGTTATCACAGCAAATTCAAACCAACTCATTGGTGCTTCCCAGGGCTGGAAGCTTCCAATGCACTTTCCCGAGGATGAAATTGTTCATTTTCCCCACACTACATGTGTGTTTTTAAGGAAACAAGCACTCAGAAGATAATTTTGCAGAAAAATATAAAATGTGTATAATATCCAGTTACCTTTTCTTAAAGGAAGATGAATGATCCAAGGGAGGGATAAATTGCATTTGCTACAAAAATTTGAATTTCAAGAAGTATATTATGTCCTCCAGTGTTCTCAATGAAAAGAAAATTATTTCTTTCTTGGGGAACACACTCTTATGGCATTTTAACTTTTATGACATTTCTGATTTGGGATGATGAGCCTTCTCCACAGAAATGATTCAAAGTTCCATTTCTGTGGTGTGCGTGTCCTTATAAATTACTCTACCAGCAAAGGAGGAGGAAACAGCTTCCTGAAGTAGAGACAGTTTTTCTGCTGGAAAAAAAGTTTCTTTCCCCATTTCTGGATGGTGATTGCTGAAGGAGACATATATCAGGGACACAAATTGTACGTAATCACTAATCACCGAAACATAAGCTAAAAGTGGTATCAATCTTTTCTATAGATGAAAATAATTTCCCTTCGTAAATAATGAACAAAGACACATTTTACCAGGTGCAATTAAATATAATTGTAAGAATATACTGAGATATGATTCAGACCTCGCCCTGTCGTGACAAGCCCCCAAACATTGGGATCCTCAAATATGTCTTATAAAAATTCAGAGGAAATTGTGATTCATCGCCTTTCTGGAGCATGAAACAATGCTATCCAAGGGAAACTTGAAGCAATGATGTTTATTTAGAATTAGAATCGATTTTCATCTTACATAACACCTTTCATTTCCAAGGCTCCCGAAGTACTTTACAAAGCAATAAGCTAGACAGCAATATTGCCATAGACAAGTGTAACCATCATTATGCTTTCTGTAATAGCTCGCAGGCTTGGAAATTAGAAATCAAGGGAGAGAGATGGAGAGACAGATAAAGAAGGAGTGAGGGACGAGCAGGAGAGCAGGAGAGAAGTCAAGAGAGTAGGATGGGAGGGTCGAGACCTAGAGAAGCCAAGGGAGGCAGAGGCAGCGACAAAGAAGGAAGTCAAGCTCCTTGCTCGTGCTTTGTTTTGAAATGTTTCCCTGCGATGCTTTATTTCCATCTTTGCCGACAGGCAGTGACATCACAGCCTCACACCCAGAGGACAGGGACTGGATGGTATCCCATGGAGACTCCATCAGCAGCACCATGCCACAGAGAGAAAGGGCTTCGGAATCCCACCCCAGCCCCACTTGCCAACTGGGCAGCCCTGGGTGACTTGCTTAACCTCTCTGAGCCTCATTTTTCTCACCTATAAAATGGGGATCCTAAGAACTACATCAAAGAGCAGGAGAAATGAGACAAAATTCATAAAAGGACGAAAGGCAGAGAGGCACACATTATGAATACAAGGTAAAGCCCTATAGCATTTTCAGGACACTGAGGGATTTAGTAATCCCTGTATACTGCATCATGGTTTGCAAAGCCCGTGATCTCATCTAA
>NW_007737799.1:46127-49757 GCF_000696425.1 Galeopterus variegatus | reverse complement strand
AAAAAAAAAAAAAATGCAGGAATCCAAACACAGAAAGGAGAGATGGCTTGCCAGTTTTTACCAAGCTTAAGGAACAGAAGGATCAGATGAAAGTCAGGGGTCAGTGAGGTGAATTTGCTCTTTGGAGGGGCCTGGCTTTTGAGCAGGTCCCAACAGCCAGGATCTCTCACAATGGCCCTCAAATAAAGCTGTTTGTGCAGCCAAATGCGTGCCTCCACCAGGCTTTCTGTCTGTGCACATGTGTATTCTTCCATCTTTTTCAGCACGGTTCCATTAGTGAACTTCCGACATGAAAACAGGGATTCAGTAGTCTCCTTGGGGTTGAAGTGTGGAAGGAAAAATTTTCTAATTTAGAGTTCGGCGTAAAAGCTTCCATAAAACTTTTGACTCTGCCTAGTTCTTTGTTGTCAATTATGAGTTTCATTTTGCCTGCAGAGAAATTTTTTCATAAGCAATTGCTTTCCTATAAGATGGAATAGCACATTTGACAGAATTTTCTGTGCCCTATCATTAATTTATTTTATTCACTGCAGTTGCATAGATTAAAACCAACTCCCCTGATGCATTTGTAGAGTCTCATAGAATTCTATTTGAATTCAGCATTAATTAATGTGCCATTAAGCATGTTCTTATTTTTTTCCTGACACTGCATGATATTAAATCCTTTTAAACTTTTAGTTGTTCTTAGTAATTTATACTGTTTGAAAAAAATATGCAGTGACATAGCAAGCAAAAGTCAAATCCACAGCTGATTTAAGTCAATGTATTCCAAATCACAATTCATTTTTCCATTAATATATCAAGGTTGTCAATTAGAAGGTGTCTGTTATCCTTATTATAGCAACAGAATTTCTATCACACTGTTTGTCACAAAACTTTATAGAAAATACTTTTTGACATGCCCAAGTTTCATTCCTTATGGAAGAGATCTTGCTATGTGTGGAAATAAAATTATACAGCCTAGAAATCCTACTGTAGAGAAGAAATTGGAATAAGAATTAAATAATTTGTTCTTAGGATGGGAAAGAAATATAAGCATAATAGATTTGGTAAATAGCTTTCTAATGTTTAACCAGGGTCTAAAATTTTTTTGTATCCATAAATTACCCAATCTTCAAATTCAGAACATCTAACATGAGGCATTAATTCATAGATTTTTCATGAAGGTCAGTTCTGACTATTTATGGCATCTCTTTATGCTTTTGTCTAGAAAAGTAGTAATGGAGACAAGTCATTTTATCTCTGCATTTTGTGAAAAGAGGCACTCGACTAGGTGATATTGGTTCTTATATTCAAAGAATACATGCATGCTCACACCCGAGTTTGAGAGCAAGCAAATAATGGTGGCAGCATAAAATGAACAACAGCTGCTTGGGCAACTTCTTTTTCATTCCCACTCAAAAAGAAAAAATGAAAAAGAAGGCCTTACAAAGACATTTTGTCTGTTCTTTCTCAAATAGAGCAAGTTATCTTTCTTTTTTAAATGACCTTCCATTTTATAAGTGCATAATACCATAAAGGTCACAGCTAAGATTTATCAAACATATGAAGCACAGGATTAAATGCAAAGCAGTAAGTGTTCCACAGGTGACACTGACAAAGGTAACTTAGGTATCTAAAATTCCTTCTGCAACAAAGAAATGAAAAGATGGCACAGCAAATGTGAAGGAATTGTTACTCAAATTGGCTTACTTGAGCCACCTATACTAAATATAAATTATACCACACTAAAGATCATTATAGTTATTAATATTAGTTATAGTTATTATTAGTTATATTAATATTAGTTATAGTTATTAGTTATATTAATATTAGTTATAGTTATTAATATTATAGTTATAATACTTTTATTATAAACCCAATTGACAACATAACTCCTTAAAGATATCACATTTGAGTCCAATAATTAAAATTTTGACATGGTTCTATCATATACTTTTCCATTAATAAAAACAAATTACAGAAGGAGATTCTATCAAAATGTACAATTCTTAGACTTTAGGCATCGTTAAGTTTAAAACAGGAGACATCTTCATGATGCGTCATGTTGTAGAACTTCCAAGATCAATTTTTAAAACATTATGCAAGTACTCTGAATTGTCTTCATGTCTGAAGCTGATCACTACTTACCAAAGTTCTGAAAGCAGCAGCCTCTGTAAAAGAAAAGAAAACAAAACAAAACAGGTATTGTTTTTATGTGATCCCTGTATGCTTTTGCATTCAGAGCCTGGAGTAATTAAATGAAAACCACAATGTGTTATAACTACAAGGAAAGAGAAGATGTCCTGATGGAAACTTTAAGCAGTCTCGACTTCAACTTCTTCCCCAACATCAGTATAGTAGGATCTGTCCGAGATGGTCAGTGAGATGAAGGGTATGCTTAGACTAGAAACTAAGTTTAACTAGTGGGTTAGGCCTATGGAGTGTCTAGACTGGTCACTGTGGATGAGACTGAAATGCATTCAAAGCAGTCAGTGTGTCTGCACTGACAATGGTCATTAGTTTGAGTAGTCCCTTGTCCAGGATTTTATATAATGATTGGATATATGGGTAGGCATTGGCTGAAGTTTTACCTGCTAATCGTGACCACCAAAATCATGGAGGGAAATCTCTAAGCTTGGAATGTATACAGACAATTTTAAAGGTGGATATATAACATGATAACCATTCCTCACCAGAGCACAGCCCTGAATGCCTGACTCTGCAGACAAGAGGAATCTAAGTTCAACATACCATGGATCTGACCTAAAACTATAATGACTTTGAACCCAGATGAAGAGAGGAAAAAGGAGCAGCAGCAGTTTACTCTCTAACTTTATTACCCAATCAAAGATACTGCCATTTTGTTTTGACAAAACAAAGACATTGGTGCCTTCCAGGGTTTCTGTGACGTGTCCCCTCCAGACTGTAAGTTCTTCGGCGGCTGTGTGAAAGATCACTGTGCCACAAACTACCCTTGTCCTTGTCCTTGCCCTTGTCCTTGAGAAAGACACCTTTCTTCTTGAAACAATGAAGAGGAACCTATGCCTTCAGCAAGTGTCTGTACTGAATTTCAAAGATCTTGGATGGCTGGTCCATTGGAGGGTGCTGGCGTTGGCTAGTGCAGCTATCATCTGACAGCAGAATACATGGTCCCAAGTAGCACAGAATTATCATTTTTGGTGAGATAGTATTGCCATTTGTGCAGGAATAATCACATACATTGCCTCATTTTAAACTTGTCCAGGCATTTAGCTACACAAACTATTCCTCTTCACTCCATCTTCAATGGCAAGTTAACTGGGAAAAATACAAGAAAGCACTAAAGAAATTTATCCTAAATTACTGCAGGAAATTGAATTTGTGGCTCAACTGAAATAGGTAACCACTTCTATTTAGCAGGCTATAAAGAGATATATCAGATGGCATTGTGATATATGTTCTTTAGGTTGACCTTTGGCAGGCTATGGTGGGTCTTGAGGCATTTGAGCCCAGAACTATTAGTATTGCTTGCTTGTGATTTTTCCTGTTAACATTCTCCATGAATCAGAGGAGTCAAGAGGTCAGCTTCTTATCTAAGAAAATTTTTTGTGTGCACTTATTTCACCTATTGCAGCAGGGACATCAAACAATGATTTGCGGGGGGGGGGG
>NW_007737799.1:44290-45194 GCF_000696425.1 Galeopterus variegatus | reverse complement strand
CAGACTTTTTAGAGTTATCATGTTAGAATTTAAAATGCCTCAAATTTCTGAAATTAAATGTGTTAGCATTTCATAGAAAATGCCCTTCTTGGTCCACAATTAAGCTAAAATCAGCCATATTCATTTTTTAATGCTTCCAAGTTTCCATGAGGTTACTTAAATAATATAACCATCCTTATCCAGTCATCTTTTACAAAAACTTTGCTATGTATTTTGCAAAACAATATAACTCCTGCCCATCAAGACGCTGAAGCCTAAAATTTCACACAAAGACTCACCCACACTCAAATTAAAAGGAGGAGGAGGAGAAAAGGAATAAGTGGTGTCAAGTTGTTGTAGGAAATAAAAGGCAAAAGAGATGACCATTTTAAGATAGCCACTATTCAAGATTCCATGATATCTTTCCCCCTTGTGGAAATGAGAAAGAAACAAAAATGGGTAAGGAGACAGAAAAGAAACTGAAGGTCTTAGATAAAGAATAAAAAGAAAAGAAAAAGAAATAGAAATGACTAAATCAAGCTAACTAACATATGCATTATCTCACATACTTATTACTTTTTGTGGTGAGAACTTTTAAAATCTAGTCCTTAGCAATTTTCAGGAATACAGCGCATCACTATTAATTACGGTTTCCGTGCTGTACAATAGATCTCTTGAACTCATTCCTCTTACATAACTGAAATTTTTGTATCCTTTGACCAACATCTCTGCAAACCCACCCCACCCCCAGCTTCTGATAACTAACATTGTACTTTCTGCTTCTATAGGTTCAACTTTCTTAGATTCCGCATATAAACGAAATCATGGTATTTGTCTTTCTGTGCCTGGCTTATTTCATTTAACATAATGTTCTTCAGATTCAAGTATGCTGTCACAAATGACAGGATTTTCTTTTTTTTTTTTT
>NW_007737799.1:40958-43631 GCF_000696425.1 Galeopterus variegatus | reverse complement strand
TTTTTTTTTTTTTAAGGCTGAATAATATTCCATGGTGTATATATACCACATTTTCATTATCCATTGATCTGTTGATGGACACTTAGCTATTCCCTAAGGTACAAACATTTCAAAACATCATGTTGAACATGATAAATGCATATGATTTTTATTTGACAACTTTAAAAATATATAAATACTGATAGTTAAAAAACAAAAAGATCAACATAATAGTAAGCATTTAAAATACAACAATTTTGTATGCCAATAAAATGAATTTACTAAGAATAAAAAAAGGAATGGGAAAGTAAATGATGGAGACAGATGAAAAGGAAGAGAAAAGCAGATTTGCATAAGAAAAGCAGTTGTGAAACATTGTGATTGGGATACTTCCAATCTTCCTTACTTGTTGGCTGGTTTCAAATTCAGATACCAAGTGAGTGGATTTAGGCTTATCTGCATATTGTGCAGAGGGAATGAAGAACAACCAAAGATTAGATAAATCAGGAACCATGGCCAGAAATAATTGCAGTGCTGACATGATAATGCAAAATTTGAAATTCCTTTAGAGAAGGTGAAAATTTTGCTTACTGTTTGCAAGGAATGGAGGTGTGTCTCAGGGTCTAGCCTCAGTATAACACTTCAGAAAGAAAAAGGACAGAGTACATTTTAACAAAATTCGAACGAGTTAAACTCGACCACAAGAAAATTTTATTTGAATACAGATTTAACAAAATAAATGGCCAAGTTATGTCTCCTACCAACTGCTCATCACAAGCTTCGCCCTGCAGTCGATACAGAAGGTATTATTACTAACACCAGCATTGTAACCACAGTACATGTAGCACGAGCATCAATAATAGCACAGGGTCTAATTCTGCTGCTTTTACATAAGGGAAAATGCCTATGAAGTAAAACTGTAGAATTCTAAATTTGATTTTTATTTTCAGTTTGTAAAATCGTAGTGGCTGCTTTTAAGTCATAACTTGTATGTGCCCGGTGTGGCTTTTTTCAACTGTATCAACTGAATTTAGTAGTTGGTAGGCATATTTCAAAAGAGATCCATAGAAAATCAGTTCCTACTGTGATCTTAATAGAAACTTTTTGGAAAAAAATTTGCTGTAGTTAAATAAGTACAAAAGTACTCCCTACTTCATTGGGAAATTTACTCTAAAGGGCCCTCTTTTATTTTACTTATTTTTAATCAAATAATGAGTGAACATGATTTTAAAAACTGAACTGCAAAAAAAAGGCTTATAATAATAAACCTCATTCACTGTCCCAATCCTCTACAACCCATGCCTGCTCACATAGGCAATCATTTTAATGATCTCTGTTCTTAGATCTTCTAGTGTGGCTATTTTTATGTTTGTAAATAATATTCTTGTGCTATTTTTAGATTCATCAATGTTATACAATATCTATTGTCTTTCTGCTCTGAAAGATAAGATTTACCTCAATTATACTGCCCTACTTACACTCCACCATCCTTCCAGTATAGTAAAAATACAAATAAACTGTGGAAAAATATTATCAATATATAATGAACAAAGAATCAATTAACTTAATATACAAGGAACTCTTAAAATCAACAAGAAACAGCTCAGAGCCCCTAAAGAAAATTGGGGAAAAGATAGGAACAAGCAAGTGGCAAAATAGATAAATATATATATATATACACACATATATACATATACATGTGTGTGTGAGCAATAAATACATGAAAAACTGTTCAACATAACTGGCAATAGAATTACAGCATAAAGCAATAAAATAACATTTCTAAATTTGTCAAAGTGGCTTAATGTTTGAAAATGATAAGATCCAGGGCTAGTAAAAGTGCAGTAGAATAAGCACTTAGTAAAAATATTAATTGGTACAAAATCTGGAAATATGAATCAAGAGCCTTAAAATTTTTATATCTTTTTAACCAGAGATATAAAAACTAAAAGTTAGAATACAAATTGTACTACCATTTTCTATAAAAGGAAAATATGAGAAACAATCTAGGTGTGAATGGGAATCCTTACATTTAATAACCTGATTTAAAAATGGGCAAAGGAGCAGAATAGGCATTCTCAAAGGAATATATTCAAATGACCAACAGACACATGAAAAATGCTCAGCATCACTCGGCAACAGGGAAATGCAAATCAAAACCACACTGAGATATCCTCTCACCCCAGTTAGACTGGAATGACAGAGAATAACAAATGCTGGTGAGGATGCAAAGAAAGGGGAACACTCCCACACTGTTGGTGGGACTGTAATTTGGTACAGCCATTATGGAAAACAGGTTCCTAAAACAATTGCAAATTGAACTGCCACATGATCCACAATTCCACCGCTGAGTATATACCCAAAAGAATGGAAATCATGATGTCAAAGGGATATCCGCACTTCCGTGTTTACTGCAGCTCTATTTACAATAGCCAAGAGTTGGAACCAACCTCAATGTCCATCATTGGATAACTGGATAAGGCAAATGTAGTATATTTACACAGTGGAATACTACTCTGCCATAAAAAAGAGTGAAATCCTGACATTTGCAGCAACATGGATGAACTTAGAGAAAATTATGTTAAGTAAAATAAGCCAGGCACAGAAAGAGAAATACTACATATCCTAACTCATAAGTGGGAGCTAAAAACAAAAAAGAAAGAAAGAAAGATACAACAATCACAATAATACATT
>NW_007737799.1:29055-40796 GCF_000696425.1 Galeopterus variegatus | reverse complement strand
CAGGTTCCTAAAACAATTGCAAATTGAACTGCCACATGATCCACAATTCCACCGCTGAGTATATACCCAAAAGAATGGAAATCATGATGTCAAAGGGATATCCGCACTTCCGTGTTTACTGCAGCTCTATTTACAATAGCCAAGAGTTGGAACCAACCTCAATGTCCATCATTGGATAACTGGATAAGGCAAATGTAGTATATTTACACAGTGGAATACTACTCTGCCATAAAAAAGAGTGAAATCCTGACATTTGCAGCAACACGGATGAACTTAGAGAAAATTATGTTAAGTAAAATAAGCCAGGCACAGAAAGAGAAATACTACATATCCTAACTCATAAGTGGGAGCTAAAAACAAAAAAGAAAGAAAGAAAGATACAACAATCACAATAATACATTGAACTTTCAAAAGGAGAGAACAGAACTGGGGTTAACAGAGGTGGGGGGAGGGGGAGAGGGATAAGGGAGGAGTTGGTGAAGAGCCATTAAAAAAGATTACATTGTATAATGTTGAATATACTAATCATCCTGATTTGAGCATCACATATTGCATACAGGTATTGATATTCAACTCTGTACCCCACAGATATGTATAATCAACCATGTTTCAAAAAAAAATAAAAATACTAAGCCATGTAATAACTTACTATGAAGCTTGTTATAGTTCGAATGTGTCTCCCCAAGTTCATGTGCTAGAAACTTAATCTCCAATGCTACAGTGTTGAGAAGGAGAATCGTTAAGAGGTGATTAGGTCATGAGGCATCTGCACTTATGAACGGATTAAGACTGATATCTCTGGAATGTGTTAGTCATCGTGAGAGTGGGTTAGATATTGCAGTACAAGGATGAGTTTAACCTCTCTCTCTCTCTCTCTCTCTCTCTCTCTCTCTCTCTCCCCCCCCCCCCCTCTCATTTGTGCTCTTTTGCCCTTCCACCACCTTCCTCCATAGGATGACAAAAACCTTGCCAGGTATAGTCCCCTCGACCTTTGACTTCCAAGCCTCTAGACTGTAAGAAATCTCTGTTTTTTATACATTACCTAATCACTTGTATTTTGTCATAGTAGCACAAAACAGGCTAAGACAAAGCTATAAAAATAATTTTTGACAGAAAAAGGTTTATGTCACAGTGTGGAGTATAAAGCAAAATATTATGGGGATATTGAGTAAGGTATAAATTAGTTATTCCAATCAGAAAAGGAAAGTGTGTGGAAGAAGTGGTAATTGACTTAATCTTGGAGCATAAACAAAATTTCAATGAACAAAGAATGTACAGAGAACACCCCAGGCTGAAGAAACAGCATAAAGGAATATGTGACAACTTGAAGAAACTACTCAGAGAACTGTGACCTGACCACTGCAGCTCAAACACTGAAGATGTAAAACTGTACCAGGAGAGGAGGGTAACATGAGTTACTCAAGTGCATTTATAAAAAGAGAAGGTATTTGGAACTTTTTTTTTAATTTTTTTAATATTTTTTTAATTTTATTTTAACTTCTCAGTATACATTGTAGTTGACTTTCGTGTCCAGGAACTTTATTTTAAAAACAATGAGAGTTCCCATTAAAGTTGGCCAACTGAGCATACTTTATTCCCTCCTTCCTCCTGAGGATCCATTAAAGACTACGAAGCAATTTTTTTCTTTTTTTTTTTTTGTTTTTTTAGTGATTATGAATATTCATTCGTGGGGTACAAAGCTGACCGTCACCACTCATGCCCAAGATGTGATGGCCAGATCCATACTGGCAGCATGTCCATTACCACAAATTGTGATTATACTCCCTGTCCCCCACACAATTATCCCCAACCTCCCTTCCTATCCCTCCCTCCCCTACTCCACTTCGTATCCATAGGTATGTTCTCTCCCTCTGCAAGTCCAGCAGGCATTGAGGTGAGCCAAGACCCTCACTGGAACCAGGGGACGCAGGCTAAGGCCCTGGAGGGAAGTGTCCACGGGATGAAGCAATTTTAAAGGTAAAGAGGAGGAAGCCTATCACTGAGTGAGAGATTCTAACACATTTCTAGGAAGCTTGAGATCAAATAGAAAATTATTTGTTGGAGGAAGAGAGATGAATCTGCAGTCCAGAATAAACCTAAGTATGGCTGCAGTGGGGGAGGTCTTAGAGGCCACATGAACAGGGTATGCAAGGAATGAGAAGAGAAGCTATAAACAGAAAAACTGAAGCTCTATATACTGAACAGTTAACATACTCCTCCTATTTTTTTATTTTTTGCATTCCTCCCCACAAAATGAAAAACGGTAGGTTTTTAATTGTCAAAAGAAATAATAATTACAAAAAATATAAGGAAATCAAGCAATAATGATAGATAGATTATTAATAAATAGGGAAAATCAAAGCAATAAAATGTTGGGTTTTTCTCTAAAAAATTTGTATGAGTTGCATTAAGCCGAGCAGGACATCAAGCATGGTATTTGTGCACACATTTAGGCATCTGGAGGCCCTCAGGTCCCAAACAATCTTAGAGCAAAGCCAGTTGACAAGCCCAAGCCATGCCCATTTATCCAGATGACTCAGACAATCTCTCAACTCCCTTAGGTTTTTAATTGTCAAAAGAAATAATAATTACAAAAAAATAAGGAAATTAAGCAATAATGATAGATAGATTATTAATAAATAGGGAAAATCAAAGCAATAAAATGTTGGGTTTTTCTCTAAAGAATTTGTATGAGTTGCATTAAGCTGAGCAGGACATCAAGCATGGTATTTGTGCACACATTTAGGCATCTGGAGGCCCTCAGGTCCCAAACAATCTTAGAGCAAAGACAGTTGACAAGCCCAAGCCATGCCCATTTATCCAGATGACTCAGACAATCTCTCAACTCCCTCATTTAAGGAACACCAAACATTTCAGAAGAGCCTGGAACATGAAAGAAAACAACAAAGATAAATAAAACCAGTGGCAGAGAAAACAGAAATGCAAGCAACATGTGAGAATTTAAATATTTTATTCATAAAACTAGAATAGGATGAGATAAAAAAAGAAACAATGAGAAAATGCAAAATTCTTATCAATTAGAAGTAATGATTTCCAAAATGAAAAATTCAGTAGGAAACAGGAATAATTAATTTAGTGGAAGATACTTCTGAGCATGTGAATAAAAATTTGAAAAAAGTGAAAATATAGAGAAATATAGCATTACGAGAAATAGAACATCATTCCAATATTCAACTATTAGGAAGTTCAAAAGAGAGGAGTAAGAATATACAGGGGAGAAAATTATCAGACAAGTTATTAAAAAAAGAAAATTTCAGAGTCAAAATTTTTACATTGAAAGAGTTCATTGGCAATGTCATCAACAAATTAGCCAGTATCAGATGGGCATCAGTACCTAAATAAAGTAAGTACAAAATCAATACCTGTTAAGAGGATCACCAACAATGGATGTTCACTGCAAGACTATTCACAATAGCCAAGAGATGGAATCAATCTAAATGCCTATCAATGGATGAATAAATCTTAAAAAACTGGTATGTATACACAATGGAATACTATTCAACTATTTAAAAAAATAACTCTGTCTGCAGCAACATGGATGGAACTGGAGACCATTATGTTAAGTGAAGTAAGCCAGGCACAAGACAAATACTTTATGATGTCACTCATATGTTAAATCTTAACAAAAAAAAGTGGTTCTCTTATAATTAGAGAGTAGAATGATGGTTACCAGAGGCCAGGAGGGGAAGGAGGTGGCAGGGAGGGGAAGTGATAGATTAATGGGTACAAAGCTATGCTATATATGCTAAGTGAATCAATGCACAGTATATGCATGTATTGAAACAACACACTGTACCCCACAAATATGTACAAATAAAGGATAAGAGATTTGAAAACAAATGATGGAGTAAGACCTTTAGAGTCTGAGACAAAATCCACAATGCTATATCCAACCCAACTATCAATTAAGTTTGAGTATTCAGTAAGTATATTTTCAGAAATTCAAGGACTCAGAGTTTTGTTGTTCATGTATTTTTCATGAAGAAAAAACTTGAGGGATGTTTACTGAATGAAAATAAGAGGGGAAAATCAGACTTTGAAATGAAATTATGGCACTAACCCAGGAGGCAAAAAAAGATGGTTGTAATATTTTATTACAGATTCTTGATTTTACAAACACCAAAGAAATTCACTAACAACTTTGTGCAAGGATTTTGATACTAACAGAACCAAGTATAAGGTATTTGGAGCATAAAAATGAAATGATTAGCCTAAATCATAGAAGGTATTGTAAAGAATGCTGTACTGCCTAGCTGGCCTAATTGGCAGATAACGTCTCAGATGTTGTTGAAAGAAGGAAGGTGAATGAAGTCAACACAGCATCCTATGGCAATGCTCAAATTAATTCATTTATATGTAAACATGTCAATAATTAATTTCATCACCTATTATAGATACTAGTAAAATATTTTCCTTCTCATACAGAAATATTTTATTGTTTTAAAAATGGGTACTGCTGTACTGGTATGTACTAGTTGAATATCAGCCTTGAATGGGTCCAAGTTAGAAGAGAAAGTGAAATTACTAAAAGAACATCTCCACGAAGAAAAATGAGATGGAGTCAAACAGTTGGTGACCCAAGAAAGAAGCTGGAAGATATCTGGGAAACAATAAATTTTCTTCTCTCAATAAGGAAACAGAAATGAGGAAATAAACTCATGGTCCCAAAATGAAGGAAGTTACAAAAGTGGATTTTAAGTAAAAAGAATCTATTTAACCTTGATGCTAGGAACATGCTCCTTTGAGGAGCACAGGATGATGATATCGGAACCCAGAAAAGGAAACAGAATTGGAACATAGGATGAATATAAAAATGAGACAATAATACAAACACTGTTTATTTGGGCTCATCTTTTAAAATAAATCTTTGTCTATGACTTTTCTATGAATGAATTATTTTGGTTACAGAGGAGAATGTGACTTGTATCAACCATAGCCACATATATACCAGCTGACAGAAGTTGAGGGTACAATAAGAAAGAAGAGGTGGGAGGGAATGGAAGAGTGTGAGGAAGAGGTTGGGTTATGCGTAAAATGTATTGAACAGTAGGGAAAGATATAAGCACATTATTTAATCCTGGTTTTTTCATAGTGGATAAGCAATAGGTACCAGTTCAAATTGATAAGTCAAGAAATAGTGACCCATTTGTATGACTTAGAGTTATGGAGGTAAGCACATACATATGGAAAAAATCCTAAAAGCAGAGAAATTGAAAGTGGTTGCCTCTAGAGGACTGGGGTTTAGAAGAGATGTAGAACAAAATATTGCAAGTATAAGATATGTGGATCTATTATTTTATAAAAATCTTCTAACTACTTAAGCACGTAAAGAGAAAGGAAAGCCATTAGAAGAGGTTTACAAGATAAGTAATATACCAAAACTTTGCTGGGGAATGAGGCATTATGAAAATTATATCATGGAGTTAAACATTTTGATAGGTACAAAAATTTTAAAAGGGAGGTAGCAGAGCTAATTTTATGTACAGTTTCTCAATAAGGAAACTAAGGCTTAGAGAGTTTAAGCGACTGTCCAAAGATTTGCTAATAGGAAGTAAGAAATATGGAATTAGAACCTTGATCTCTCAAATTTTATCTACTTTATATCTTTTGTGATTCACCTTTATTTTAAGCTCTTGATATATTCATATAAAATTTAGAACAGCATGTTCCAAGTCCTTTTTTAAATTCTTTATTGGTACTTATTTTCCCTCAATATGAAAACTTTTAAAAAATTCATTGTGCCCTTCAAGTGATTCAATTAAAGCCAAATACATTATGTCTATCTGGGGATAGAAACAGTGCAATGTGGTAAGCTAGATTGTTCTTCTGCTACACATAATTGATAATCCCCTGACTCCAGCAAATTCTTACATCCCACTGCCTAAAGTCAAAATAACGATAGCTTAGATGTCTATTTAATAAAACATGGAACTTACTCAAAGCAAAACTCAACTCTATGTTGTACACAAGAGATACCACCTCAAATAAAGTAATTCAGAAAGCCTAAAAATAAAAGAACTGGCAAGGATATACCAGGCAAATAAAAACAATGAGAAATCAGAGGTTATTTCTTCTGATATTAAACAGACTAAAATTCAGACCAGAAGTCATTCAATGTAAAAAAAATAAATAAATAAATAAAGACAGTTTATAATGCTAGAAGCCACAATTCACAATAAAGATACAACATTTATGAACATCTATATGCCAGAAACATAGCAATCACTGCCATGAAGCAAAAATTATAGAGAAGGAAGGGGAAAATAGAAACCCACTAAAAAAAGGACACATTGTCATGACAATCTCAGTCCATAACAGATCAAGTGGACCAAAAATAGGTAAAGATGGAGAAAATCTATACAACATTTCAATAATGTAAGTATTATATATTATATGCTATGATCCCAAATGGAGAATATTTCTTCTCCAACAGAAAGGGAATGTTCACAGTTATTTACCAAATATAAAGTCATAAAGATAGCCTTAGTAAGTTCCATAAAATAGAAATAGCAGAAAAAGCATTCTTGGACGACAGTACAATAAAACCAAAAATTAACAATGAAATCAGAAAATTCCTGAATATTTATTTTTTTAAAACTGTGTGTGAAATAACTCCTGAGAGAAAGAGTAAATACAAGCTGAATTCCCTATTTTCTAAAAAATAGTGATAATATAAACACAGTACTGTATATCAGAATCAATAGAATGAAATTATAGCCATGAATTCATAAACTTTAAATGATAAGAAATAACCACTGAAATTGAAGAAATTAATACAGTCAAACACTACATTATTCATGCAAAAATTTAAATATCTACATAAAATAGACAATTATTTAGGAAAATACAAATTACCAAATTGACTTCAATACAGATAGAACCTGAAGCAAATTAATTCCTGTAGAAAAAATAAGGTTACCAAATTTCTATTCCATATAAGCAGCACAAGGCCCAGATGTTTTCACAGGAAAACATCACCATGTTTTAAGGAACAGATACCTTAAACACTGTTCCAGAGGATAGAAAATGAAGGAACACTTCAAATTTCTTTTATGAAGTAAGTATAACATTGATACCTAAACTTTATTAGGATCTCTCTCTCATACACGCACATACACACTTCAACCTCACATATAAATATCAAAGCAAAAATCCTAAATAAAATAAGAGCGAACGCCACACTACATTTATATAGATAATAGTGCATAATGAACACATGGGATATATTTCAAGAATGCAAAGATGGTTCAATGGTAGAAATCCGTTAATATAATAAACTATATTAAGATATCTAGGATAATAATCAAATAATAATCTCAATAGAAGCTTAAAGGACTTTGACAAAATTCAACAATTCTACATGTATTTCTTACAGAAATAATGACAGGAATTAACAGGTACTTTCTTGTCCTGTAGAAAATTAATAATACACACACACACACACACACAACAGGCCTATATTCTTTCTTCTTTTCTTTTCTTTTACTGAAGTCTTCTGTGGAAGGAAAAAAAATGACCCAGTCAAATCCCTTTGCAAACAATTTGACCTCTTAGTAAGCTCTCTAGTGATATTTACTAGCAGAAAGATCATGAAGTGCCTTTATGTATGAAATGCTTTGATTATGATATATCTTTTAGTAAAATAATTGCACATATTATATCAACTTAGATGAAGATTTATAGGGCATGATTTAGTGAAAAATGTCACATAAGCCACATAACTAATGTGGTACAAAGCAAATATCTTCCACTGAAATGGCTCTGTGTTCAAGTAATGTTGCATATACAGTCCTTAAAACTTTGTATGCTAAATTCAAACCAAAACATGCCTTTCTGAAGAAGAGCAAAGACATTTGGGGAACTGTGTTGATGGTATCAGACCATTCCAGGGAAAGAAACTATATTTTGTTATTGTCCATATCATTTTAGTTATTAGTAAGTTCAGTACTGCATAAGATCTATGCCTTGTATTGAGCACAGTATTGTCTATCTAAGAAAGGAAGAGAAGGAAGGAAGGAAGAAAGGAAGGAAGGAAGGAAGGAAGGAAGGAAGGAAGGAAGGAAGATGATATTAAAAGGGATAGAAGTAGAGGTAGAAAAGATGGAGATACAGATGGAAGTGGAGATGATGGAGACGGAGATAGAGATAGAGACCTCAGACTTAACACCAATACCTTGCTTAATGAGGAAACAATAGTCATTCCCTCCAAAGTAGGGAATAAATTTAGCCTGCCCACTATCTTCACCTCTATTTAGCACTGTATTACAGGCATTAATCAATGAAATTAAATAAAAAGGAACAATGAGATGATAAAGGATTGTAAATTAAAAAGTAAGCTGATCTCTCTGAAAACAATATGATATTATAACAGGAGAACTCAAAGAGTCAATGATAAACATTACTCAAATAATAAATTGACTAAGTTAGTATGTAAAATTTGCACATGAAAATCAAAAGTCTTCATTTATATAACAATAATCAGTTAGAAGTTATAATTGAAGAAAAGCCCATTTTCAATATTGTATTAGTCCGTTTTTGTTGCTTATAACAAAGTACACTGAAGTGCGTGATTTATAAAGAAAAATGAGATTTATTGTTTACAGTTTCTGAGGCTGGGAAGTCCAAAGTCCGTCTGCTAGTGGCAACAGTGACCCAGGGGTCTCACATTCCAAGTATGTGGAAGCAGAGAGAGCAGAGAGAACAAGACAGACTGTCTTCTTTTTTTAAAGCCCTCAGAACCACGCCCTTGCCCATCATTTTTAATCCATTCACTACAGCACAGTCCTACAATCCAATCACCTATTCAAGGTTTCACCTTTCAATTACCATATAGAATTTCCCACACTCTTAACAGTCACAGTTTGTGCTAAGTTTCTAATACATAAAACTTGGGGGACACAATTCAAGCTTCAACAGTCACAGTTTGTGCTAAGTTTCTAATACATAAAACTTGGGGGACACAATTCAAGCTTCAGGGAGTTTTGGGGGGGACATATCTTAAACCACTACAAATATCAACAAAAATGTTTAGGAATAAACTTAACAAGAAATATATAATACTTATATAAGGAAAACCAGAAAATATTTCTGAGAGATACAAAAAAATATATCACTTGTTCTTGGTTAGGAAGATTCAGCATCATAAAATGGCAAGTACCCCCAAGTTCTTAATATGAATGTAATATGTTCCAAATAAAAATAACAAATTTTTTTTTTCCTGGAGCTAGATATATTTTTTTGTAATTTTATATGTAAAAGTAAACATGTGAGAATATGTAGGCAAACTCTAAAATTAGTCTTATAAGGTTAAAGCATACTAGAAATTAACTATAATTAACACAGTTCAATACTCATGCACAAATGAAAGACCAGTGAAAAACCCAGACATTTTAAGAAATGATGTCTAGAACACTGGATAGCCATTGGGAAAAAGATTAAATTAGATGCATGCTTCACCCCAAACACCAGAATAAACTTCAAATGGATGAGATCTAACAATAAAAAACAGAAAACATGTAAGTCTTGGAAGAAAATACATTTGATTTCACTCATAACCTGGGTATGGGAAAACCATAAAAATCTCTTAAAAGATTGATTAATGTTACATGTTACAGCAATATTTTACATGAGAAAAAAATAAGGAAAGTCTAAAATTTCAACTGGGAGAAGATATTTTTAAATATATCATATGTAAAGGCCTAACATCTCTAATACATACAGAACTCTTAAAAATAGAGAAAAGACAAAAACATGATAGGAAAAGGCATGAACAGTTCATTATAAATGTAAACAAACATACCTTAAATATATGAAAAAAATAATTCACTCATAATAAAAGAAATTCACACTTAAACCACACTAAGGACATTTCTCACCTATCAAATTAGCAAAAATTCAAAAACTTGACTACAATAGAACAGAATAGAGAACCCAGAAATCAGCCCACACACCTACAGCCATCTGGTCTTTGACAAAGGCATCAAGACCACAGACTGGGGAAAAGATGCCCCTTCAATAAATGGTGCTGGCAAAATTGGACATTCATGTGTAGAAGAATGAAACTAGACCCATACCTCTCACCATACACCAAAATCAACTCAAAATGGATTAAAGAATTAAATATACAGCCTGATACTATAAAACTCCTAAAAGAAAACATTGGGAAAAAACACTTCAGGAAGTAGGACTTGGCAAAGACTTTACAAATATGGCACCAAAAGCACAGGCAACAACAACAAAAATAAATAAATGTGATTATACCAAACTAAAAAGCTTCTGCTTTGCAAAAGAATTAACAGAGTAAAAAGACAACCAACAGGGTGAAAGAAAATATTTGCAAAATATGCATCCAACAAAGGGTTAATATGCAGAATACACAAGAAACTCAAACAACAGCAAAAAGACAAGTAACCCAATTTTAAAAATGGGCAAAGGAGTTGAACAGGCATTTCTCAATGGAGGATACGAGAACAGCCAAGAGATACATGACAAAATGCTCAACAGCACTCAGCATCTGGGAAATGCAAATCAAAACCACATTGAGGTATTACCTCACTCCAGTTAGGCTGGCTAATATCAAAAAAAGTGATAACAAATGCTGGCAAGGATGCAGAGAAAGAGGAACACTCCTACACTGTTGGTGGGACAGCAAAATGGTGCAACCTTTATGGAAAATGGTATGGAGGTTCCTCAAACAACTGCAGATAGAACTGACCCAGCTATCCCACTGCTGCGTATGTACCGAAAGGAATGGAAATCTTCACGTTCAAGGGATACCTGTATTCCTATGTTTATTGCAGCTCTATTTACAATAACCAAGAATTGGAACCAGCCTAAATGCCCATCATCAGATGAGTAGATAAGGAAAATGTGGTATATCTACACAGTGGAATACCACTCTGCTATAAAAAAGAATGAAATTCTGCCATTCACAGCAACATGGGTGAACTTAGAGAAAACTATGTTAAGTGAAATAAACCAGGCATAGAAAGAAAAACACCACATGTTCTCACATGTGGGAGCTAATAAAAATAAACAAATAAACAAATAAGTAGGAAAAAAAGATACAACAATCACAATAATTCTTTGAACTTGTTAAGAGAAGTGAAGAGAACTGAGGTTGCCAGAGTGGGAAAGGGGGAGAGAGAGGAGGAAAGGGGAGGAATTGGTATAGGGCCACAAAAAATCAATTACATTGTATAATGATAAAGAATAATTAATTAATTTTAAATAAATAAATAAACAAAAATAAGATTAAACCTATAATGATGGAAAAATTTTTAAACTAAACATAAAATATGAACTTAACCATGTATCAAATTGATTATATAGCCATATAGATAAAAAGTATTAATTCAAGTAAATTATAATACTATATTCTGATTGTATATTGCCATTGTACAAGCTGCAGGGAAATCCTGAACTTTTCTTAGTAGATGCTATGGTCTGAATGCTTATGACTTCCCCAAAATTCGTATGTTGAAATCCTAACCCCCAAGAGGATGGTATTTGGAAGTGGGAACTTTGAAAAGTGATTAAGTCATGAGGGTGGAGACCTCAAAATTGGGATTAATGCCCTTATAAAAGAGAACACAGAAAGCTAGCTCTTCCCTTCCACCTGTGAGAACAGGAAAAGATACCACTTCTAGCCAAAAAGTAGGTCCTCACCATGTTGGGCATAACTTTGCGTGCATGCGCCCTGACGCGCACGGGCGCCAGTT
>NW_007737799.1:20080-24932 GCF_000696425.1 Galeopterus variegatus | reverse complement strand
TTTTTTTTTTTTTTTTTTTTTTTGTCATAGCAGCCCAAACAGACTTAGACAGAAGGCTTGTTGGTGGTGGTCATGTTAATGTAGTATTTCTGAACTATTTTGTGTGGGCTGTAGGGTAATTTTTTTCTGTGATTTGTAGTATTAAAAATAATTGTAAAGACTTTGATTTTTAGGGAACCAGAGGTTTCACTGTGGAAAAGGGACATCCTAAAGCAGAATGGAGGAAAGAAGGGGAATCCTTTGGTATTAGATTGGAATTACACTTAACAGCATGAGCTTCCAATGTTTAAAAACATGCAATTCCTATATCTCTGTCAACTGAAAGACGCTAGATGCAATGACTCTTCAATAGCAATAAACACATCCAATGTTCTGCTCTGGATTTCTAAATACAACTCCTCATCAGGACCTCTTGGAGAAATAGCTAAAATCAGATATGAGACAGGAAATATTCAAAGTAAGCCTGGAATATCTGGTTCGGCCAGAAACTAAGGAAGTGCTAAACACTGATGTGGAGATTTCAGAAGAATGCAGGAACTGGCTTGCAAAAGCTCCCACTGGACAATTTAAATATAAAAAATATAATAATGACGATGATGATAGTAATAGATTATAATGCATTGAATAAAAAATAATTTATCAGTTCTTAGTAATACTAAAAAAATTGGAAGGGAAAATTCTTCTTTAAGAAGAATACAAACTAATAAATGTAGAAGAGGTTATAAATTATAAAATCACCATTTTGCAACTTCCAATATTAATTTAGGAAAGCATCATTAATGAATGCTCAAGCCACTGAGTGGAATTTTGTTGAAGAACAGGTATTCATGAAGTCTCAAATGATCATTGCATAGATTTATAGTCTGTAAAAGGAAAAGTTACTCTTATAAAGAAAAACAATGGTGAATAACCCCTTACCCAAGTCATCAAAACTAACACTAGCAATAACAGATAAATTGACATCATGTGCCTTCTGATATAATGCACTGTGAAGGACATGTATTCCCTATTCAGTATTCTTGCCAAAAGTATTTAGCCTTAATCTAATCATGAGAAAACAACAAAACAAATCCAAATTATGGAAAGTTTTTTTAAAAAGAAAAGGTACCAGTCTGGTTTCTTGTCAGCCCTGCTTTGTTACACATTTTCAGTTAGTTCAGTGTGAATCAGTAGTAAGTTTCACAACACAAGAGAAAGGAAACAGAATCATTAATTAGGCAGGTCATGAAGATTCATGTTATTGAAACTTTGGAAAATGCTGTGTCCTCAAACTTTTTATCTTGAATAATTTCAAACCAATAGAAAGGTTGGAAAAATAGTACAAAAAAAACCCTACATAATCTTCACCTAGATTTGCTGATCATTAACATTTTTCATATATGCTTTCTCTTTATATATATATATATATATATATTATTTTTTTTTTCCTACAGAAATGTATTTCTCTTGCTGACACCTATTAGAGTCTGTGAGATTCAGAAATGGGAATCTCTTCTAATGAATATTTCTGTAAAAACTGGGAAGAGAAAGCATCACCTTAAAGGCTGACTGGAGCCTCATAAAGTAGGTAGAATAGATCAAACTTTCTGCATCCAAACTTTAATGGTTATAATGATACTATTACAAAAAAAATGATTAGTTCCCAATGTAAGCTAGCACAGAACAACAATGCTCTCTCCCCCCACCCACTGACCAAGAAATTCTATTGTTCAATAGAATTTTCTACATTTGAGTCTCTATCCCTCTCATTAAAACTTCACTCTTAGATACATCCTAGGTGTAAGACAATTTCTTTATAACCAAAACACATTAAAGAAATTAAACATTGATACAACAATATCTGTTAAGAACACATAGTATACATCAAAATTAATTTAGGATACTTTCCCTTCTTTCGTTTTTCATGACATTGACTATTTTAAAGAGAACAGACTAGCAACGCACTCTCCCAAGGTCACGGGTTCAGATCCCTGTACCAGCCAGCTGAAAAAAAAGAAAGAAAGTAGCCCCACAGCAGAATGGGATGAACACTGATGGGAAAGAGAATCTAATCCAAGCTCTGCTGCTTATATATTTTATGAGTTTAGGTAAATTACTTCCCATCCCTGAGACTCTATGGCCCTATCTGTATAATGGTGAATATCTCAAGTTGTATTCATAAGTATTTTACAAACCCTTACCGCAGCCTTACTGTAATAAAGGATCTTCAAGTTCCAATAGCACTCACATTTTGCAGGAAATAAGTTCGCATGCATTCTTTGTCTATAAAGAGTTGTTTAAGGGACAGCATTTCGTTCATATAATGCTGGTTTCTAAAAATTAAGTGAATAATGTAAAGGGAAAGGAGGTTTGAGTGTCGGGGAAAAGCAGAATATACTAGTTTATGATTTTTATTTTATTTGAATTGAGGCTGCCTGGCTCACTTATTCTACTATCACTTTAATTTATTCTGCAAAATCTGGAGTAGTTCTTCAAAGCAGAAGTTCTGGGAGGAAAAAATAGTTCACATTTAGGGACTCTCATGATGTCACCATCCTTCTCATGGTGTTATGTCAGGAAACCCAGCTAATAACCAGGTATGTTCCTATGGGAGGACAGAGTAGAAACATCCACACAACGTCGAGAAGACAAGGAATATCATTCTGCCAGCCCCATGCTCCCGACCTCAAATTACTCCTCCAACTTTTTGGTGACATCTGAAATCCCACAACAAGAGAAGCATTTCTTTGGCTTTGCTTTTTTTGTTACTTGACTCTTCATCAGAATGCTGATATCAAGAGGAAATAAACTCTTCATCAGTTTAATTACATAACATTAATTTAACAGGTCAGTCCTTAAGAAATTTGAAGGTTGGAGAGGGAGAAAGACTCTGAGGGCATTTGGGGGTATTGAGGAAAACAAATGAAGGAAGAAAGAGCCCAGACAGAAGGCGATGGAAGCAGTGTAGACGAACCACTCACTCACAGTCCTGCTGTGTAAAGGCCCTTCCTGTGTGCATAAAAACCTAAAGAGATGCCTAAGGAAGAGTCAATCTGAGCAAGAAGCAAAGTGAGGTTCTTTAACTATCCCGGATAAGCTAGAAAAGCAGATTACTGTGATGAAAGGTACAGCTTGTTTTCATTTATTATTCCAGATGATACAGCCTAGGACTAGACGAAATTGTTCTAAGACTGTTGTAAGACCATTAGAAATAAACTTAACAAGGAAACATGAAGCCCTTAAAAGCACAAAGTACTATGGTAGATCTGGGTTAAAAATGTCTCCAAGTGGCACAGTCTATCTCTTTGCGCTCTAAATATTCCATCAAAATGTACTGGACTGCTGAGATCAATTGGGGTTTTTCTGACATATCCTTTATTTCCCTTCAGTGGCCAAGTAGCCAGGTCTTTGAGAAACCACTCACAGGAAAAGGGGACTGATAGAACACAATATGGATTCTGGTGGGTCCTATTGAATGACCGAGTGAATCATTAATACAGCTTTAAACAGAGTTTCATCATGATGACCCAAGCTTCACTGATGCTTCCCAACTCTGAACTGAAACTACAAATGGATTCGACACGAGGTTTCTCTATGCAGAGAAGTGCTCCCAGAGCTCACTTCACATATGCCAACACCCTGCAAATGTCAGGAGTCCCACCAGTTCATCCATTAGAAATGCTCTTGTTCTGTGTGGGATGGTTGGCTTGCAAACTAGAATCTAGTTTGTTTAGTCTTCCTCTTTGCCCTGGCAGATGTGATTGATCCCCAGAGAGGCATCTCAGAAACAAGAAGACAGTGGAGTAAAGCCGCTCTTGACAGTGACGAGTACTTGGACAGCTGATTACATTGGACCTGAGTGATAACAATTACAGCCTTTCTACCTCTCAGGCTTTTAATGGGTTTCAGGCAGTCAGCTAATTCTAAATTCCTATGGAAGCCCCTTATCCGAAAGCTGCAGGGGATATGGAAAGTTTATTTCCGTCAGACATTGATTGAGTGAACTCAACATGGAATTAATTAAGAGAAGCACTTGGGGCTAATACCAACATAGGCTCAAAATTTAAACAAAAGTAATAAAAGAAATAGCTCAGGTTCTCCTTCACTTGGGTGCATACTAGAAGATTCCTTCTAGAAGGCCAGCTAGTAATGAACAGACGAAAAATTCTCAGTATCTTTAGAGCTTGTTACATTTCTGTCACCTGTAGAAGTATTATTGCCTGAAAAGAAACCCGTTTTTTGAGTCTTGATCCATTCAATTAACTTTTTTTGCATAATTTTTTTATAGATGAGCTCCTGTATTTTGCCAGTTTACTGACAGCCTTTTAGTCGTTTTTTTGTTTGTTTTTTATCCCAAGTATATATTTGGCACAGGCTCTGTTATTTTAAATAAATGGTATATTAAGCAATAGATTCCAAGACTTATTGGAGGTTCATTAATATTTTATTATCCCTGTTCATATCATTCTTCTGGACAAAACTTAATTCCCTGAATCAGAGAATGTAACTATTTCTTAATACTCTATGAACTTCCATAATAAAATTGTATTTTCTTCTTCATAAAAGAATAAATGTAAGAAATTTAAATCATTTTAAACATTCACTGCTAGCCTAAGAGAAAAATAAAAGACTAATAAAAGCAATTATCAGGGCTCCAGATTAAAATGGTAGATTGAAAGTACACATCTAAATTTACTCCTTCCTGAAGTAGAACCAAATGGAAGCTTTAAAAAACAAACAAACAACAACAACAACAACAAAAATATAATCTCTCAAAGATGGGAGAAAAACACCTACCAATTTTTTAAACTAAAAACAGATAAGTGAATGGCCTTTGATTAAGCATGTTTAATACAGCCAAACCCTTAAGCCT
>NW_007737799.1:0-19800 GCF_000696425.1 Galeopterus variegatus | reverse complement strand
CAACAAAAATATAATCTCTCAAAGATGGGAGAAAAACACCTACCAATTTTTTAAACTAAAAAACAGATAAGTGAATGGCCTTTGATTAAGCATGTTTAATACAGCCAAACCCTTAAGCCTGCAGAGGGGAAAAGCTTTTCTGTTTACACTGAAGAGTCCTCAAAAGGCTCAAATGCTAGCAGCACCAGGGAATTCTGGAATTTCTGGGAAATGAGAGTGAAGGGGACACTGGGTGAGTAAGGGAATAAAATAAAGAGAATACAATACAAGTTGTTTGAGAATCATTTAAAAACCCTAAATGCACTCCCAGATTCCACTCCATGGAGTGACTGTATCTCCCCTATCCCAACAGAAATATGAAAAGTTATTCTATGGAAAAGTTTAAAATGAAGAATCTCTGCACTGAGGATGCTAAGCACAGTTGTGGACTTGGAAAACTTACTAAAAACAGGGGTACTAGTGGAATATAAATAGTGAATGTTGAACACTAGGGCCACAAGCCCTCTCCACCCACTCGCTTCCTATGACTCTGACAGCCTAATCTCCACCCTCTAGGCTGGGGACAAGGAGACCCTTCTCTGAAATACCTGATTAGCCCGTGAGGAAGTACATGAAGATACCAACATTTGGAGCTTGGCAGTTAATGGTCTGTCTAGACCACCTTACTGTGAAACTCAAAACCTCCAAGCCCCTTTCTTATACTCAGAGCAGTCAATCAGTTTTTTAAACCTTCACTCTAGTAGCAAACAAACCAAAAAAAAAAAAAGACATCGGCACACATCTGAGGAAAATCTCATCTGAGGAAAGAGAGCAATCAAAATAAATAGTGAGAGAAAAAAAGCCACTTGAAGGACAGAGACTGCAAGGAAAAGAAAACTTAGGGGAAACAGCTATTATTGATATCCTACTAGCAATAAAAGAAGACATGGCATTAATGATCAGATTAGGAAACAATAAGAAAGGAATGTTCAAAGAACAGAAATGTAGTTCTTAGAAATTAAAAACACTTTAGCAGAAACAACAAACATCAGTAGAGGGGCTGGAAGATTAATTTGAGGATGTTTCATAGAATATAGAGCAAAAAAAAAAAAGATGAAAAGAAGAGAAAAGTTAAAAAATTTGCAGGAGCAATCTAGATGGCCTAACATCCAAAAAATAGCAGTCCAGAAGGAAAGTACTGAGAAAACAGGAGAAAATCATCCACCAAATAATTCAAAGTAACTTCCCAACATTAAAGGACAGATTGAAGGGACCCACTGAATGCCAAACACAATGGATGAAAATGGACTCATACCAAAATGCAACATTAAGAAATTGTAGAGCCTTCCTGGAAAAAGATCCTAAAACCCTTAATAGAAAGGGAGAAAAAACTCATAAATCAAAACAAAGTTTTTCTAGAATAACAAAAAAACAAAGAAATGGAACAATAACTTCAAAACTCTGAAGGAAAATTATTTCCCAACTAGAGTTTCATGTCTAATCAAATTATCCATAGTAGGAGGCACAAATCAAGATATTTTCAAACATGGCCAAACAAAAACAATGATTCTATCTCCCATACACTCTCTTCTGCTCCACTGAAATGAAGTAGATCAAGAAAGAAATTTACACAAGACACAGCAGAAGACAAAGGAATCTCAAATGGTCTTCTGAGACTCAGGCACAAAGGTGTATTGGCTAAGGTACAGGATAACTCTGTAAGAAACTGGTCTCCCAAATACAGTGGCTTTAAAAAGGAAGAAATTTATTTCTCTCTCATGCAACACCTCCAAGTTGAGCGATCTAAGTCGGTGGGACAACTGTGTTTCACACAGTCATTTAGGGACCCAAGTTTCTTCTATCTTACTCATCCAGATTGTTATACTCTTCTGGGTATTCAAATCTTGAAGACATAGCTATGTTTCAGTTTGTGGAGAAAGGAGAGCAGAAATCTAGAGTAAACAATTAAAGTAGAAGTTTACACACATCAATTCCACTCTCATACCATCAGTGATAACTTAGGCACATGGTCACACCTAAAAGAAGAGAGGTTATAAAATATAATTCCTAGCTATGCGACTATACGTCCAGGTTAAATTCTCTTATTATGGAAAAAAGGAAAGACAGATTTTGATACAGTATGGTTTCTGCTATAGAGAGCAATCAGTCCAAATTGGATTGTGTTTTAAAAACTTGTGAGCAAGAACAGTGTTAATCCCTTTATTCACGGACATCTTTCCCTCCAGAGTGAATAGACAAGCATAGTGAATATCAAAAGAAATGCAACCTTTTTAATAAGATCTGCAGTAATTGTGATGTATGGCAGATACTGAATGATGAAACATTATACGAGTAGAAGTTTGCTCCTAACATGGATGGTGACATAATAGCCTGGGTATCTCTCCCTCCACCAATATCTTGACAAGAGCTTTTGGACCCTCATAAGTGCAATGCAGAAGAAAATATAAATATTCTCAAATAAGAGGAATTTCTTAAATATATAAACATTTTTATTTGTGTAGAATATCTACATAAGGATATAAAATCTGGGTAACAATGGCTGTTTATGAAAAGAACTGGTTATATTTTCACTATCCACCTTTTTGTTTTCCTTTTGAGCTGTATATGTTATGCATTTATATTCCATCCAAGTAAAGAAAAAATAAAATGCATTCCTCAAAAAAAAAAAAAAATACAAGTGTGTATACCCTCTGAACCAGCAATTCTGGTTCTAGGAATTTATGCTACAGATATATGAGTAGAGCATTTTTTATAGCTAAAAAAGAAGATAATCTAAATATTCAAAAATAGTAAACTGATAAAATTAATTATGCACATCTGTACTATGGAATACAATGCAGACTCAAAAAAGAATAAAAATTTTTGAAATTGACTAAAACCAAAAAAATTTATTGTGATTAGTAATTATATAAATGATTAACTAAATACAGTCTTTGGCTCTGATCACAACTTGATTTCAAAAAAAATTAAAATATTACTTTGAAAAAGAAAAGACAGACTGTAAGACTGAAAATGCAAACGCATGACATTAAACTTAAATGGCATATGAATTCATAATTGTTTGCCTTTATCTGTGAATCAAAATCTGCTCAAGATCACACTTTTGTTTAAAATAGTGATGGCACTCATATTGTTGACTCAGAAAAGTATTACGTTAAGTCAGAAAGAACACCAAATTTGGTGTTTTTGACTTGGATTGATGCTTAGCTCTTTTACTTATTGTCTTGCAGCCAATGCTGAGACAGACTCAAAAGGTCCAAAACGTGGTGCTCACGGAAGTTGGGCTGGGGAGCAAGATGAGAGAAGGTGTGGCACCACAGCACACGGGGGTCATGGGCCGAGTCATCATGGAAATTCAGTGTGGAGAACCAGAAATAACAGAGATAGCCAAAAATCAGGGCCAGAGTCAGAAAAGAAACAGGCTAATAAACTTGAGTTCTGCAAGAGCCTGAGGCCCTGGGATAAGGTGTTTTCAACAGACTCTCTGGGCACAGGCATGCTGGCTCTCTTTTGGCAAGATGTCTCCAAGGCGCTGTTTATATGATCTTGGCAAAGGCATTTAACCTCTAGCAGCCTAGGTTTCCTATCTGTGATCTGTAAATAACAATACATAACCACAAATTATATATGTGAAAGGATTCTTAGGAATGTAAGATAGTATTATTTTATTTATTACTACTGTTTAGGGCATCTGCACTGCACTAGAACGACTGATTATTTCTGTCAGCAGGACTCAGCCCGTCTCTATGTGCACATAGCAACTGTGAAATCCAATCTACAGCTGATTTTTAGCATTTCACTGCAGTGTCTTATTTCCTAAGGCTATGCTTCATGCTGTCCTGAAAATTTTTCTAACTTCTGTCCTAGGTTGAGAGTCCCCTGGAGCTTATTCCTACAATAACTTCATTGCTTGTAATTTGACTTTTTTGTCCCAAGCCACTAACTTCACAAGACTCATCCAGAGAATGTGTGATAGGTGAGGCATCCTAAAGTTTTCTTGCAAAAACCTCTGTGTAATTAGAAGTAAAGGATGGTTCTTCAAAATTGTCTCTGACAGGTCTAACTATAAAATTATTCCACAATTTAGTTAGAAAGTCAACAGTTCATTGGTTCATACTCTGCATTATATCAACATATATGGTAGCCATTAGCATGCATAATATCTATTCATTAAATGACCATAGGTCATCCTCTTTGGTTGCTAGAAAAATGCAGATGTTCTCAAATAAAACCACATAAATTCTTGAGGAGTGCTACAAATATATTTTCAGAACCCTAAACCTAAATCACTGTATTTTGATTAGGCATCTCTTACAGACGTCTAACTTGGCAAGAAATACCTATGCTGGATAAGTACAGCACCTTACGGTGTGCACCTATGTGAATTGCTACAATCTGAAGAATGAACATGTTGAATTAATGGAAATTTAGGTAAATAAAAAGCAAGCATTTTATAGAGCCATAAATTCAGGAGCAAAACAGTGATTTATCATTGTAGTAGAGATGGTTAATTGCTTCACAATTCCCACTCTCCCTTTCTACCCATTTTTATCCAGGCAGTTTGCCACCCAGCTAAAAGCCTGTATTCCCCTGTCTCCCTTACTGTGTGGCAATTCCTTACCTCAAATCCTCTATAAAATGTAATGGAGGGTGAATAAATACATATTAAAAAGTTAGGTGTAAACTTACTTCTTTGTTTTACCAGCCTGGGAAGATGGTGGATCTTGTTTTTCAGCTTACAGCTTCCCTAACATGCCCTTTGGAGCAAGGGACGTGGGGGGTGGGGGGGGTTGGATAGTTGTTTGTTTAACCTGAACATGTATGTATGTGCCCATTTCTTATCATTAAACACAATCAAAAAAAATGAAAAAGAGCAAAAACAAACCTGGAACCAGGTATGTAACTTTAACGAAGGTCGTTTGCTTCTACAATGTACGTATAAGGCAAAAGGCACCCATTCTCTTCTGAGGGTAGAGAGGAGTTAAGAAAGCATATCGATTTTAGAAAGGGTCAGACCCAAGTTTCAGAAAACTATCTCCTCCTGCCAATTCTAATTTCAGATCTTATTACAGACATCAAAGTGCTTTTTTTCATCTTGGTTCCCTAAATCTTGGTCCATTGCCTGTGCTTAACTCCATCCTGTAGGTATTTTCCCCCCAAGTCTCCCAATTCCTGCTTCAAGACTCCTGTAGTTCTAATAGACTGTAACTTGCTATGTAACTATCCAAAGTGATAAAGTTGGAGTTTGTCCTTAAATAAGTGATTTTGCTTTATTTCATAAAATTGTACATTTTAGTTATAAAATTTGGATCTAGATATCAAGTCTGGGACCCGGCCTTAAGGTTATCAAAATATTATCCTCATTTTTATAAATGAAGCATCTGAAGAACACAGAGATCAAGGGACTTGTTAAAGGTCACTTTCCTTGTTAGCCAAGAAAAGATCAGAACCTAGGTCTCTTGCCTCCTAAAAAGTACTCTTTTCTATAATTCATGAGGGTCACTTAAAGCTTTTACCAAAAGAAAATATGCATTGCAAAAAGTTCTTCAATATTACTTATCAGCAATTGTTTTCATGGTTGTATCAGTTAGGTATTGCCACAAATAATCCTGTGTAACAAACTACCCAAGATTCAGCTGCTTAAAAAAACAATCGTTTATTCTCACAGATTTGCAGTTCAGTTGGGATGGCTCTGTTTCAGGGTCTGGTGACTGTGTTAGGCTGGGCAGCTCTGCTTCACCTCTCTCTCACCCTTTTCCCAGGACCAGTTGACTAACTGGAGAATGGTCTTCTCATGGTAATGATAGAGGCACAAAGGGGCTAGTAGAAACACATGATGCCTTTTAATGCATTCCGTTGGCCAAAGCAAGTCACATGGTCAATCCCAACATTACTAGGATAAGAAGATATACTCCACTACACCCACAGTGCAAGGGAGCACTGCAAAGTAATCTGGCAGAGGATATGGATGAATAACCCTCTTTGGAAATGGCTTGAGGGTGGGGCAGGGGGCAGTCAAGTGAAAAATTGGAATAATAATCACTCTTCCATAATGTTTGGATGAAATGGGAATTTTTATAAAGGTATATTATTTGCAAACAATGCCTATCATGGATGAAGTTCACAACAAATTTTTTTACACTCTTTAGAAATTTTTTTTTAGTGATTACATTTCCTAGAAGAGTCAAGTGTAATCCAAACCACAAATGTCTTTTAGGAAAGAGCTGATAAAGAAGGTGAAGAACTTGATTGATAAAAATGGACTGTCAGCGGTTTTTTTAAAAGATGTCATTTAAAGAGGCAGATAAATGTTTATAATTTTTTTAAGAAATATAAAATAAGTGATGTTGAATGAATTTCAAAGAATTTTAAAATGGCAGCTAAGCAGAACTTCAATTAGTAAAATGTGTTCATCACCAAGCTGTATATATGTGTATATGTGTATACATATATGCATATAATTGTTGAGAAAATAGAATAGTTTAGTCAGGGCCCCTCACCTTAGGTCTGGTTGGGTGTGGTGCAGCACATTCTTTGTAAACAAATTGTGTGTGGGGGTGGAGTTAGTGCACATGCGCACCAATGTATCTTTTTAGTTTTGTTGCTATTCTTGTGTGTTCTTGAGAGTTGCATGGAGCAGCGGCCCTGAACTGCTGGCCAGCAGAGAGCTCGTGTCTAAAAATGAGCACATTTACTTTGCTGGCAGCTGCTCAGTTTTTCTTTGGACTTTGCCAGTAGCAGTTGAATTTCTGAGTTTCTCTTTGGACTGCCTAGTTCCTAGATGTGTGTGTACTGAATAAAGACTATTCCTTCTTCAACCAAGGCTCCAAGAAACTTTTCTAGTTACCTAGCTTGTAGACCTGCATGTAAAGGGTTTGTGAACCAGTTTGGACAACAGGCTTGAGAGGTCTGTGAGTTCCAGACCCAGCCATAGCACTACAATAATAGATATTTTTATGCTGTGCAATCTAGTTGCTAATAAAGTATTATGACACTTTACCAAGTAATTGTTATAAGATACCAGGAACAAATGAAATTCCTTAATGATAATTTAAGAAGTCATTTCAATACGGAAAAAGCAGAGAGGTTGTTTTTAATTTTGTTTTGGTTTTGGGTTTGGTTTTTGTCTACATTGTGGGTAAATACACAAGGACATTTCAATGCTGAAACCTACTTTTTATTTCAAAATAAACAGTTCTATGTTGTCAACTCCTAAAATTTCATAATGTAGGAGTCCTTTTTAAAATAATATCTGATTTAATTGACAAGTCATACCTGTCTCTACAATCACATCTGCATGATGAACTTTAGCCAAGTAAATGTATTTACCATCAAACTGTCAAAAATCTGACTTTAATTTATTGTTACACCTTACTGGGAAAAAATCTGTGGGTCCCCTCTGGAGCCAACTAGATCTTGATTTATAACCACTTGTTCAGAACATATTAATATCAGAAAAGAAATGTCAAGTATGTTTTCAAAATTTGAGCAAAAACTTTTTTAAAAAATTAAAAAATAAAACTCAGGCCTCTTCCTTCATTGCTAGGTAAGATAAAACATATATAAGGAAGAAAATATTAAAGTGTTTATTTTTGATACCTCAACTGTATCAATTACTTTTTTTGTTTGTTTGTTTATTCACAAAATTACAATCAACATGTTCTTTATTTTATGGAGACCTAATAATGGAAAATACAGACTTAATAACCCCCAACTGCCTCACTGATCACCAACGACAATATTTATTTTAGTTATTATCCTCTTTATTTATGATTTTGGTATAATTGCTTCTAATCTTGTATCTATACATATCTTTATGGGGTAGATATAATATTGTACAAATAACGAGCTATGATTGTTTCTGAAATTTAAATTTAGAATGTAAATTTTCCCCGTGTTATTAAAAACTTCTGTAAGCCACATTTTAATGGTACATAATGGTCGATTAGACATATTTATTAAATCCTACTTATCCACTCCTTAGTTATTAAGCTTATTAGGCTACTTCCATTTTAAGTCACTATGTATGTGATGTACATATGTACATATATCATTTAGGCATTTCAGATTATTTTATCAGGCTCGATACCACAACTGAAATTATTGGACCAAATAGTAGAGAAAATTTTAGACGTTTTGTTCAAATTCCCAGATTACTTTCCAAAAAGCTTGTAACAGGTCATCCTTCCACTAGTTTTCCATTTGAGTGGTAGTCTCATTTTCACCTCACCAGCTTAGTCTTATTTAAAGGAGACCTTGCTAGATGAAAAATGACTTTTTATTACTGTTTAAAATTTTCATTTATTTTATTACTAGTGAGGTTAATTAGTCTGTCTTCATGTTTATTTGTGGATGGAATATTTTCAATCTCTGATTGTCTAATTTCCAAATAAAATGTATTCAAGTTAAAATATTCTAGGTACCATTTAGTCACCTTTCCATCTGATATA
The DNA here is from genome assembly GCF_000696425.1 of Galeopterus variegatus. NCBI lineage: Eukaryota > Metazoa > Chordata > Mammalia > Dermoptera > Cynocephalidae > Galeopterus > Galeopterus variegatus. Next base: position 11,350 of record NW_007737799.1, on the reverse strand, counting down.
AGTCTCCTTTCCTTCCATTTAATGAGAATTTGGTAGTGTGGGTAACTGGAGCCAGGTCCCCCTCTGGCCTTTCTCTGGCTGCACCTGTCTCAACAAGGCAAGGAGTCCTTAGGGCCAAGGGGACATGCTATGTGAAGCCTGAACACCTAGCCACCATAATCCAGGTGCTCGGCACTTGGAATTCCCTTTGTAGATGGCTCCAAGTCTATTCCAGGGACTGCATGGGCCCCTTCCATGGGTCCATTCTCTTGGGGGCATCTATCTCTGGGCTTGCCCTGCAATGCTAGGAACAAGCCCAACATGGACCCTTCCATACCATACCTATTGAGTATATCATTTCTGAACTTGCATACAAAATAATCCTTAGAAGTTTTATATTATGTTCAGCAAGTTGCAGGACCAAATTATTAGCACAAGTTATTAAGTGTGGAGTCAATATGGATTTGAATTCTGGCCCTGCCACTTACTAGTTCTGTGACTTTAAATAAGCAACTAATGTCTCTAACAAATCTAGAAAGTACATTCGCTCTAGTGTAGAATCAGGATTGTAGGATAACAATGTATACGCTGTTTGGCATATAATATTCATTTGATAAATTATAATCATCATTATGAGAATAAATAATTGAGTAAAATAATAGAGAAAAATATGCATTCTCTTCATCTCCTGTATATATTCAGGTAGAAGGTGTACTGAGAATTTGTGTGTATATGCGTCTGTGCATGTGTTCACAAATATTGTCTCAGAGGCATAGGTTTAAACAAAAATTGAAGGTTAAGGATTGACTGAGTTTGGCTCAAAAGGTGCAAAAGTAGTAAAAACATATTCACTCTCCTTTATGTGAAATCACAGTGCGAGGTATTATAAAGAGAATTAAACTCAAAATCAGCCAGTTTCATATTCACATTGAACTCCTGGGAAAGTAACCACCATGAACTTCAATTTCCCTATCTCTAAAATGGCAATAATAATTTTTCTCTGCCCATACAAATAGGACAATTTTATATATATTTGTTTATTGTAATGTTTATATGAATATATAGATATAAATTAAAGAATATTATTCACCTTTAATATCAGTAATAAGAGTAGTATCAGTAGATGCATATGTTCCTGTGATTGGTTTACGTTCACTACTCTAGTTAAAATATTTTCACCCAAAAGGTACATATGTTCATTTTTGGCTTCCCTAATGTCTTGTTGAATTAGCATTAAGAAGTAAACATAAAACAAATATATTTAATGAGACAGGAAGGAATGAATCAGTCTGAAAACCTTTAACTTTGGGGACATGGAATTTAATTCAACTGAATCAAGTTAAAAACCTTCAGATAAGAAAGTGAATATCATATGGCTCAGTGTGTGTGTGTGTGTGTGTGTGTGTGTGTGTGTGTGTGTGTGTGTGTGTGTGTGAGAGAGAGAGAGAGAGAGAGAGAGAGAGGGAGGGAGAGGGAGAGAGAGAAAGAAAACACATAGACACAATTTAGCTTCTTTATGATTTGAATTATATTGCATGCATTATTTGAAAATGAGTACTCGTGAAACTCCAATTTTTTTTCTTTCTTTTCTCTCTTTCTCTGAGAGAAGGAAAGGGAAAGGCTATACCCTGAAGAAATAATAGTGAAAAACTTGGTGTATGACTCACTCTCTATTTAAAAGATAAAAAAACTCTAGACCTCAGAAACATAAATAGAGAAATACATAAAAATAAATTGTAGAGGGAGAAGGAAAAGCTGTCACTATCTTAACTTAATATTAACCCTCTTGGTTTCTTAAATATATCAATATTTATACCTTACCCCTAACAAGTAAAGTACTCTAGCACTCTCTCATGTCCATTTGGTCTTCTCCCCCTTCCTTATCCTATCGATGATGTCTATAATTTTAACTCTTGGGCTGGCCAGTTAGCTCAGTTGGTTGGAGCACAGTCTTGTAACATCAGGGTCATGGGTTCAGATCCCCGTACTGGCCAGTGCCAATAAATAAATAAATAAATAAATAAAATTTTAACTCTTGGTTAATGTTGAGTATCTGCTTTGATTACTTTCTTTTCATTAATCCTGGTTATTTTTTTAATAGACAAAATAACCTTTACCAAGATATTTGATCACTCTTATTTCACATCTGTCTTGCTGCATCTCCTAAATTTGTTCCTCTAATTTCTCAAAAGTGCTCTTAATGTGGATTATTGTGTAGCAAACCTTTTGAGGTATTTTTATTATGCCCAAGAGTATTTTTATTTTATGCCCTCATCTGAATGGTAATTTGGCTGGACATAAAATTATAGAATTAGAGTTTATTTCCTCTTATTTTTAAAAAATATTATACCATTATCTTCTTGCTTCTAGTACTACTGGTAAGAAGTTCAATGCCAGTCTAAAGCTTTTCCTTTGTAGGTAATTGTCTCTCTGAAATTATATATTATTTTGTGTTTGGTTTTGATATTCTTTTTTTTTTTTTTTTTTTTTTCCTGACCGGTAACGGGATCACAACCCTCGGTGTCGCGCCTGTACCGGGGACCGGCAACGGGATCGCAACCCTCAGTGTTGTGCCTGCACCGCGCTCAGCCAGTGAGCGGGAACCAGTCTCCACATGGCATCTGAACCCTCGGCGGGAGCGCCGCCACACTCCCAAGCAGCACACTCTCCAGTGCGCCACCGGGCCAGCCTTGGTTTTGATATTCTTAAATCTTTCTACAGTGTTTCAATGTGTGGATTTTTCTCTTTATATCTTTTCTTGGCACCTTATGAACCCATCATATCTAAAACCCATTTCTTTTTAAATTCTTGGAAATTTATTTCCATTATTTCTTCAAATATTTCTCTCTCCATTTTTACATTTTCCCCCTGAAACCTCCATTGTATCTCCTATTTCTAACCTTATATCCCTTTAGCCTTTTCTTTTCTATTTTTTACTCTTTATTTTTTCCCACTGATTTCTAGAGGGTCTCCCAATCTGATTTTCCAACTCTACTAAATTGGGCTTGAGCTGTATCCATCAAATAATTCATCCCATCTATTTGGTTCCATAGTTCAAATAATAAATTTTTCATGCATAATATTTTTATTTGATTATTCTTTATGATTCTAATTCTGTTTCTTTAATATCATCTCTTATCTCTTTAGATTTATCATGTTTATTTTAATTTATTGGTACATATATTAGTCAGAATAGATTATAATGTAGTAACACAAAATCCCAAAACCACAGAGGCTTAACACATGCACAGCCTACTGCAGGTCCAGGCCAAGCTCCAGGGCAACACATGTGGTGTGTCAGGAATTTCGATGTTTGAAGAGTCCACCATTATGTAGCTGAACCATCTAGAACATGCAATCCACTCGGCCACCACAGCAGGGTAAGGAGCTCTGGAGAATCTTGTACTGGCAATTAAAAGATTTACCCAGAGTTAAAAAGTCATTACTTTCATTCATAGACCATTGTCCACATACTAGTGACATGATCATGACTAACGTTAAAGGTGGAAAAGTGTAACCCTCCTCTTTGCCTGGAAAGAGAGAACCAATATGGATGAACACTTCATGTCACTAGAGTCCCTCTGCTCCAGTACCCTGTCATATATTCCATATGCTGTTCTGTTTACTGATTTTCTTTGGAGGTAGTTGAACTCCTCAGGTGGAGAGGAAGAGTCACCAAAAACCTAATTGTAATGGTTAATTTTGTGCATTAACTTGGCTAAGCCACAGTAGAGATATTTGGTCAAATGTTATTCTAGATGTTTCTGTGAAAGCATTTTTTAGATGAGATTAACATTTAAATCGGTAGACTGTGAGTAAAGCAGATTGCTCTCTGTAATACGGGTAGACCTCTTCTAATACACTGATGGTCTTACTAGAAAAAAAACTGATGTCCCCCCGAGGAAAAGGGAATTCTGCCAGTAAACAATCTTCAGGCTTGAACTGCAGCAATTCTTCCCTGGGTCTCTGGATTACCCTGGAGATTTTGGACTTTCCATCTCCACAACTGAGTGAGCCCATTCCTTAAAATAAATCTCAGTCTCTCTCTCTCTCTCTCTCTGTCTCTCTCTGTCTCTCTCTGTCTCTCTCTCTCTCTCTCTCTCTCCCCCCCCTTCCCCTTCTACCCACCCCCCAAGGGTACTTCAAAAGGTTCATGGAAAAATAGAATTAAAAGATGACACAAAACTTTCCATGAACTTTTTAATATCCCTCGTGTATGTACCCACACATATATACACACACACACACACACACCCTATTGGTTCTGTTTGTCTAGAGAATCCTGACTAATACTAATAAAGTTTGACAGTCATGAACCCTCACTAATAGGTGGTCATATATTTCTACAAATATGCAAAAAGATACTTACATACAATCAGTTGAGACTACTGTCTCTTTCCACTTCCTTTCACAGTAACTTCTGACTATAGTTGTTACTAACTGTACTTACATAGGAATGGCTTCTTAGTTTTCTGTTGCTTATAACAGAATGCCTTAAACTGGGTAATTTATAAGGAAACAATTTATTTCTCACAATTTTGGAGGCTGGAAAGTCTGAGGTTGGGGGGGGGGTACCTCTGAGGAGGATCTTCTTCCAGAGGCAGTGCAGGGGGCCATGCAGTGAGACGACTGAGTGTGTCCACATGCTCCTTCCTCTCCTGTAAAGCTACCAGTCTACTAGTACCCGTGAAACCCCATTAATACATTAACCCATTAGTCCTTGAGTGGATTAATCCACTCATAAGGGCATAGCCTTCATGATCCAATAACCTCTTAAAGGGCCTCACCTTTCACATAGCATATTGGGGATTTAACTTCAACATGAGCTTTGGAGGGGACAAACATTCAACCTATAGCAGCTTCTAGGAACCGTCCTACAGTGCACTGAACCAACTCATTCTGCATCATGACACGTAGGAGGTCATACTGTAATATGAAAATATTCTACAGTGCCCAGCACTGAGAGTGTAGAGGATTTGGTTTGAAAATAATACATAAAAAATTGTCCCAATCATCAGATGTGTAAATTACAAGAGGAGAATTTTTTTCTCATTGACCCCTAGTCAAAATGAAAGTTCTCTACTTTTAGAAATATACTCAAAAATTCAAAATACATAGTTTTAAATGAAACATACATATTTTCTTTTTTGAAATAAATCATGCTAAACAGGATTTATCAGATGTCCTGTGACTATAAAGTACAAAACTACAGCATATTAAAAACATGTCAGTGTGTGAAGTTATATGTTTTATGCATCCAGCTGTAAATAATAAAAACAAATTTTGACCAATCATTTGTTTCTTTCAAACAAAGACTAAAATATCCTTCTTGTTTTAAATTGTAATTATCTTTGATAATACAATTGTTGAGAGATGAAGAGGTGATTGAACAGAATGAAGACAAAAAAAATAGGAAAACATTTATAGGGGCATATCAACTGTTTAATTAATAAAAATGTTTCTAGGTTTAATGATGTTCATAATATCTGTCAGCTTTTTTAAATGTGTGTTTTGTTGTGATTTCTTGTATCATTCTAAATAATATTTATTTTCACACCGGATTTTGTATTCGTAATTTCATTTTTCTTTTTTATAAAATGGGCCCTGAAATTGTGTAACCTTCAGGCCTCACAATTGTGGATCCAGCCCTGCTCAGAGGGTGTGAAACCACATTCTCCCAGGGGTACCAGCTATTCTGTGTGGTCAGTGGTGAATGGCACAGATTAAACACTGATTTGAATCAGTCCAGGGGAGTTAGAAATGAGCCTCCAGGTAGAGTATCTCAGGCTCCACAGAATTCTTAGTAACTTTTTGGCTGAGTGGTCATCAGACAGCTACTCTAATCAGGTGAGTCTTAGGTGAATCAACAGAGGTTCGGTGCACTCTAATCCCTAGGCTGTTACCTGTGGAGTTTAGTAAAGAAATAAATGCTGGAGACCAGCTGCTAGTAGCTCCTCACCAAGCAGGACTTTTTGCACTGCTGTAATAATACTCCCCACGTTGGCAATGGCACTGATCCTCTTTTCTGCTGGGGTAGTGGCAGATGTCTGTAGTAAAACTTGCAGGCCACAAATGTCCCGAGGCAAGGCAAGGAAAAGTCAAGGAGGAATTTAAAAACCCTTTTTCTGCTCAAACTTTGGCATCTGTCAGAATCACTGGAAGGGCTAGTTTGAATGTAGATTGCTGGGCCCTACCTGAGTTTCTTATTCAGTAGATCTGGGATTGGGGGTTTGGGGGGGTTCCTTTGTTAATTCCTTGATCCCTTAGTTCTCTTTTGCTTCTATAATTTTTCTAAGGTTAATTTTGAGGCATGGAGCCTGAAACTTGTGTTATTTCACCATCTTGGCAAAACCAGAATCTACATCTTCTTAAACCTCCTCCTGTCTCCTTAGTTTAATATTAACCTAAAACCTTGTTGATGAGTCACCCTGGTTTTGCCAGATTAAAGTGAAATAATATACAGAACACCTCATTAAACTGACTATTCTTGTTCAATTAAGTAACAACATAAAGTACACCAATACTGTGAAGCTGTCATCTGAAATCATGTCCAACAATAGGTTGCCTCTAATACAGCGAGTTTCCTCTGGAAAATCAATTAAAATAAAAGGTCAACTTGATGTAGAGGAAGTGGTAAAAGATTGTGGAAAAGAAGCAGAGCAGTGTAAGAAGTTTCTAAAACCAAGGATCATGAGCCCAAAGCTATAGTTACATGAATTCTAGACCAAGAATTTTCAAACTGTTCAATGTTTCCCTTATGTTGGAAATAGAAGCCTTTAAAATCTTTATTATGCAGCAGTATTTTAATTACATACGTAGAGTTTTTTAAATCTATTGCCACTTATATGAATAAAACATACAATAACTTGTAATAAAATAAAGTAATAGTTTATGGCCAATGACTCATCATAAAGGGGGAAATTAAACTTTCGTTTAAACAAGGGAAAACAAAGAAAAGTAATAGAAGAAAGAAAAATTATATATTAAGTAAACTCCATAGTAAGATCTTGTCAAAGATAAACTATTCCTCTTTACCTCACAGAAAAAAAATATTGCATTTCTTGTCTCTAGATGTCTGTATTTGTACTCTTTGCTTTCAGGTGGGGTCATTCGATTGCCCTAGCATGTGTACAATAGGATAAAGACAAGACTGTAGATTTGTACCCAAAACAAAAGAAACTGAAGAAATGATCTTAAACGACTAGAAAAATAAAGCCTACACTTACATAGTATACATGTAATTTCTCACGACATTATTCTCTTGGGACTCTCTTTCCTCTTAGCCCACTCCTCCAACACACTGAGGAACAGAGCCTACTCCGAAAAGCCCTGCCCTAGCCAATGTAAAATATCAAAAGTCAACAATGAGGCTTTTTCTCTTTAAGTTAGGAAGAGCTGAGGATAATTTTGCAGCTCTTCAGAGGCAGCTGTCAAGAGAGCCACAAACAAAGAGCTCAGTGCCTGAGCCTCACTGTCTCCAAAGGAAGCTGCGGCTCCTTGTACATGGCCCTGTTCTCCCTGAAGAGTGGCTATAAAAGATGAGTGCCAAATTACAGTCATTTAGACTGTTTAGCAATTTCCTGGTAGCAGAAAATAATTCACAGTCATCTGTGAAGTAGAGTGAGGTTAACGATTTAATTGCATTTTGATTATGAAAGAATCTTACCCTGCTGGAATCTGCAAAAAAGTAAATCAGTTAGTATGCATTGTTTTTGCAGTATTGTTAGCACTCATAGTTCCTAAGGAGCACATTGTTTAAGCCAGCCCTTTGCTCACAATGTAAATTATCTCACCTCAGTGGTTCTCAAAAAATGAACATGAGATGCTAAATTGTAAATTCCTTGATGCAGATTTGGTAAAAGTTGACTTATCTCCCCATATGGTCTTGACCGTGATGCAAGTTTCCTTTGTACATGTCTGAATTGTATAGCAAGACATTTCATTCATCAGCAAATGCCTTTGCCTATCCAAAAAGCCTAATGAAACTAATGAAAGTCTCAAATCCACAGTGAGCAGATCTCCTTCTGTCAGAAGTATCAGTTTTATTAAGTATATGGCTGCAATCCTCAGCCACAATAGGACAAAAAAAAAAAAAAAAGACAACTTTGCAGATGCAGCAAAGGTTGGAAAACATGAGGTGCCAGAGAAAATCATTGGTATATGTTACTTGCTTCACAACTTTCTGTGCTCACCTTCAAATTACAGGAGGGAATTGGAGGGAATTGGAGGGAATTGTGTCCTCGGAGGAAAGTATTCTTTGTGGACTCATTTCAAAGTTTTCTCTGAACACGAATACTCCAGCTCCCCATGGTGTCACAAAGAGAGATTGAATTGGCTGAATCTTCACCTGTATAATTGCTGAAAATAACAACAAAAACGTCTGCAAATAAACAACACCAAATAGTACAATGCTCACGAACAATTTTGTAACACAAATAACTTGCTCACTGAGAGAGCAACTGTACATATACTTTTTCACAAGGCATAAAATCTGTGAGTGAGAGTTAGAATATACTCTACTCCTTCCTCCTGGACAATAGAGAAGACACGTTCTAATGAAAATATGAACCCAGAGAAAAACAGTAACTACCATGCTCTTCCCTCTGGGCAACACGTTTGTGTGTTCATGGAGGATTTCTGATTATACAGTGCGTTTATTCAAAAGAATTCTCAGTGCTGGATTTCTAGTGTTGTAAGAAATCAGTGGGGAAGATAATCTGTGGGAGAGAGCAGAGAGCAGGACTTGAGAGGGTCAACATTTTGTCATCAGAGTGATTGGGATTATAATCCCACCAAATACGAAAGACATTCTTGAGCTAGTTCCTTCCATTCTCCAAGAATTATGTTCCTTGCCTGTTAAATGAGGATTGACATATTTTTTTCAAAGATCCGTTTAAGTTTGGATGTGGTATCTAAGGAATCTTTTTAAAAGGCTTAAAAGAAAGATCACTGAAATCACACGTGGTGCCATTTCCTTTCCTACCTTTGGTTTTAGAAGCTACAGTTGACCAGACCTCAGAGCCAGGCATACCTATGCTCAAATATTGGTACCTCCACCTACCAGCTGCATGATCTCATGAAAGTTATCTAACAGGTCCAAGGCTCAGTATCCTCACCTGAAAAACAGAGAGGAAAAATTTTAATCTTATAGGGTGGTTGTGAGGATTAAATATGGAAATCTACATGATGACCAGCAAAGTACTAAGAACGTGTGAATGTTCATACAGAACATTCCACAAAATTATTGTTGTTGGTTTTTATCATTATATGCTGTTCTTAGAAATGTGTTTATTCTTATGGGGACCAAAGACATCGGCACAGCCATTTTCACCTTCAGCTCTCCATCCTTTCAGATCATTTCAGAAGCTGTAAAATTACCCACTTTAGCTTACACAATTGTTAGCAATAGCAAGCAATTCTGCTCCATGAACTTTTTTCTCCCACTGTTGCTTTAGATCTTTGTTTCCATCACCTTCATATTCTAATCATATGGAGAATACTATTGACTTCACCCATTTTGGTGAAACCAGAGAGATTTTTGCTTGATCTGGCATCTTCCATTAAAAATAACTGTTATTCAGCAAGCTTTTAATCATTCTTTTTTTTTTTTTTCAGGATTCCAAGATTCTCCTTATGCTGTCTGTTGTTTTTGTTTTTGTTTTTTTTAATTTGAGAAGAAAGAGGAAAAACATTTCTATAATAATAGTTATTTCACCAAGAAAAGGAGTAAAAGAAAAATGCTGTAGATAAGAGAAGGGGAGTGTTTTAGTCCATATTGTGTTGCTATAAAAGAATTACCTGAGACTGGGTAATTTATAAAGGAAAGAGGTTTATTTGGCTTACGATTCTGGGACAGCTGCATCTGGCACAGGCCTCAGGCTACTTCTACTCATGGTGGAAAGTGGCAGGGCGCCAGCAGGTACAAGCAGATCACATGGTGAGGGGAAGCAAAAGAGAGAGAAGGTGCCAGTGTCTTTTTAAGCAACGAGCTCGAGCTCTCGCAGGAACTAATAGAGCGAGAACTCACTCACTACCCCTCCTCCCCCAGGGAGAGCATTAATCCATTCATGAGGGATCCACCCCCATGATTTAATCAGTTTCCAACACTGCCACATTGGAGATCAAATTTCCGCATGAGTTTTGGAGGTGACAACACATCCTAACTCAATCAGGGAGGAATGAAAAGTCTGTGAGCAAGATATCTGTCTAGCATGTCTGCAAATGAGAGGGAGAAAATTGGAAAGAAAATTATAGGGAGAGAGAAGAAAACAGATGGAGAGACTAACTTAAAACAGAATCAACTAAAGAGAAGTAGAAGATTTGAAAAAATAATAGTGGGCACCAAGAAGGGAAAGTCTTGTGAAGAGTAAAGAGAGAGAAAAATGTGTAGCAATTTATGTATATAACAAATTTAATCCACATATGAATAGAAATGAAGAGATTCCAAAAACACCTAAGAAGAATCTAATGAAAGGTTCTCATCACCCTAAAAAATAATGGAGATTCTTTTCCCTAACATTTATTTTATTTATTTAATCTTTTTGGACAAAGTACATTTATTCTCAAATTTCTTATCTTTATTGCCCTCTTTTACCATTTCTCATTCCTTTTTACAATTATCCTTAAGGCTAAATAATTAAAATATAAATTTATGTTCTGTTCTTAAGTATTTTTCTCCCCTGTATTCCAAGAAGATAGTTCAACCACCATTCACATCATCTATAGAAATTATCTAAAGTAATGCACTAAGAAAATATGCTTAGGCTTATCAGTATGATATCCTATATCCCCCAGAAAATAAATAACAATTCTAGAAAATAAATATTAATGCACATAAATTCTTTCCTGAGCTGGCAAGAAACTAAGCAATAATCAGGAGCCAAAAAATGAAATGAAAGAAGGAACTCACAGAAATAACTATGTGCTCACCAAATGGCTTTCAACTGCTGACCCCTGGTGACCCTGAGCTTCTGTTCTGATGCTATGATGGGAACGGTGAACCAAAAACTAATTCTAGTTCCTATAAGATGGGAAATCAAAGAGATCCCACATGAAGCTGGAACTCCAGAGACCTATAACTTCAGTACCAGGATGAACTGGATATAAAAGTACATTGCAAAAGAAATCTGCCTGTCTTGATGGATAGAAGGGACAATAAGAAATATCCCTTGATAATGTGAACAAAATAACTAACCCTCAGAAATGTTTATAAGTCAAGTGCTAATGGTGACATCAGTAATAAACTGTTATTAAGTGGTTTTTTTATATCTATTATCATGAAAAATTAAAGGGACCTATGTCAAGATTGTAGAAAAGGCAGGGATATTGAAAGAAAATGCATTTCTTTTTTTTTATTTTTTATTTTTTTTTT
>NW_007737798.1:47184-49772 GCF_000696425.1 Galeopterus variegatus | reverse complement strand
TATCTTCAAATGAAGATCTTTTTTAAATTGCCCATTTAGATAAAAACGTGAAGATATGAAGACTTTTGGGTACTATGTTTCCTCCAATCACAGCAGATTCTAAGCCTTCAGAGTCTCTTTCGAGCTGTCAGTGGATGGACCTTGCAGTGTGGTTTGCACACGCTGTTCCTTCTTAGGGTCTATAATGAGAGGCTGGGGAAGGGGTCGGAAGACTATGGCTCTTAGGCCAAATCAGCCTACTACTGTTTATGTATGGCTCATGAGCTAAGAATCGTTTTATGTTCTTAAATGTTCAAAAAACATCAAGAGTGGTATTTTTAAATTCTTGAAATTGGATGAAAATGAAATTTTAGTGTCCATAACAAAAGTTTTATCACCCCATGGCCACAACTGCTTTCTTATTACAGCAGTAGAATTAAGCAGTGTCAGCAGAGACCTCGTGACCCATAAAGCCTAGCATGTTTAATATCTGGCCTTTACCAAAACGCTTTGCTCAACTCTGGGCTAGAGTTAAGTGGGAGGAACCAAGAATCTCAGTCCAAAGGAAAAGAGGGAAAAAAACGTGATGGGGGTATGGGAGGAAAGGATTTATCAAAAGCTGAAAAACTTTTAAGCTTTGAAGATTCCTTAAAAGCTCTTCCCAGTTTTGGACATCTCTGAAAATTAGGCTTACTGTAAGGTAAAAAGAATCTCCCTGTATTTTCTGCAGAGTTGGTCTTAGTTCTTCCCGTTGGGACCAGACAGAGCAGGTCTAATTTGTCTTCCATGTGACAGACTTTCAAATATTTGAAAACAAATGTCAGGTCCCCCNAATCAAAGTAATATGTTTAATTGTGGATATTTTATTATGTTTCATTCAATATTTCAGAACCGTTGTCTTTAATATACCATTCTCTGCCATTTGAGTTTTTATGTTTTGTTTTCTTTGGATATTTTGTTTTTTCCTGCTTTATCTGTTCTCTCTGGGAATACTCATTTCCAAGTTCAATTCCTTAATTTCCTAATATATTTTCACCAATTTTCATATCTTTTGTTCTACTTTTTGGGGGGGTTTTCTCAACCACTAAGATGATACTACAAATATATCCATAGAATTTTAAATTTCGGTGTCATATATTTAGGTTCTCAGAGCTCTTTTTTGTTCTGACAATTTTGTGGAAACTTTTACATATTTTATTGATGTATTTCTTATCTATAAGAATATTAATTATAGAAGTTTCCATGGTTTTGTGGGTTTTTTTTTTTTTTTTGAGTTTTCTTCTTACCCTTATGTTATTCCCCCTCCTGCAGCTCCTTTTATTCTCTTTCTCCGTTTAGGTATCCTTCTTTTTCCTTCTTTTACATTCCTCAAATGTCTGGTCACCACTGACTTTCCTTTCATATCTAAAAGTGAGGAAGAAAGAAAACAAAAACCCAAAGCACTATTCGTCCTATTCAGAGGCTCTCCGAAAGGGTGGCGCATGCCCACGGTGGCTTCCTGGTTGGGCACTGGGTTGACCCTGCCCGTCCTGTGTGCAAGGCTGGTGCACAGGACTTGGTGCAGCTGCACCTGAACTCTTTCTCTGGAGCTGGTTTGTTTCACTTCCCCAGAGTAAATAACCTGTGTGTGGCAGGCACAGGGCAGCCACCCGGTGTGATGAGGAAAGTGTCTGGGCGTCTGTCTGCTACTGTGAAAGCCTTTGCACCCGTGGGGCTTGCTGCCGGCCTCTCATCCAACCCTCCCCATTTGTTCACTGGATGGTCCCGCTCTTAGAACGGCACTTGGCATCTATTAGGCACTTAATGTTTGTTGAACTCATGAATAAATGGCTTCATCACTTTTGCTTCTGAGGGCTGATCTGAGCATTTTTCATTTTATTGTGGACTCCTAGCCCACAGGGCTAGCGTTCAGCTTTCTCGGATATGCTGCTTCAGTCACTCAGGTCACTTTCTCCTGCCTGCATTTCATCCTTTCCTGCTGTCCGTATCTTTGCTGGGTTATGGCCTACTTATTCCTTTGCAGCTGTCATTTTTGTTGGCATTGGGGATGGCGGAAATAATACGTAATCTGCCGCATGGCTACATATCATATTTTCTGCTTTAATTTTGTCATATGTATTTTTGATGAAATATTCCCAAGCATCAAGAAAGGATATAAAATTTTTTTAAAATGTGTGTATCCACACCTCCTTTGGAAAATCTTATCATTTTAGTCATCTTTGCTTCAAATTGCTTTCACTCTATCTCATTTTTAAAGAACGAAAATATTACAGATGTACAAATATAGTTAAAGCCTCTTTTTGCAACCGAAATCCCAAAGGTCCATTTGCTCACCACTCAGTAACCAATAGTTGAGAGACAAGTGTTGGTGTAAGGAAAAGTAGCCTTTAATCGGGAAGCCGGCAGCCTGGGGAAATGGATTCATGTCTCAAAGACCATCTCCACTTTTCCCAGACTTGCCAAAAGATGTTATAGGGACAGGTGTAGGGGCGCTGATTCATGGTGACCTAAGCAGGGACGTGCAGGCGTGATCAAAAAATTGCAGAAAAGGCCGGCCCGGTGGCGCACTGGATAAGTGCGCCGCTTGGGAAGCGCAGCGGCGCTCCCGC
>NW_007737798.1:44847-45896 GCF_000696425.1 Galeopterus variegatus | reverse complement strand
CCTCAGGACAGTGTTTGACAATAGTAAATAGTCAAATAATGGACCTTCTATTATTATATAATGGCCAACAATTCAATGACTTACAGAAATTTAGAACTGGTAGTTCAACTATTTTACAGTGCTTGAGTTCTCTTTGCAAAATTTCCTCCAAATAGTAGTCTGGATTCTGCCTGAACATCTTCAGTATCTTAAAATTCTAAGAAAGCTCATCCTAGTTTTGGACAGTTCTGTGAAAATTATGCTCACTTAAGAAAAAAAGAAAAGGTATCCCTGTGGTTTTTGCAGAATTGGTCCTAGTTCTACCACTCGGGAACAAGTCTAATACTGTTTCCTCAGGACAGACTTTTAAATGTTTGAAGACAAATATCAAGTCCCTGTGAGTATAATGATGTGAAAATGAAAAGGAAAAAAAGATAGAAAAGAAAAAGAAGGGGATCAGTACAAGTCAGTGATGGAGAAGCCTTACGTATTGAAGCAAACAGAGAAAAGCAGAGTTCAGTACCTTAGAACTTCCCCTTCTACAAGCTCCTCCAAAGTGAGAAGTTGTCCCCAGAATCTCCTTTGAGAAAATCTTGTACATGCTGTTGAAATTTTTTGTTACCATTTTTGGGGGACCTGCCTTGATGGTATTCACATGAATGCTACCAAATGGACCAGGAAATAATCTTTAAACATACCTCATAAAGAGTCTGTATTGTAATCTATTATACCTTAAGCCTGAAGTGGGTAATGACAGAGGAGATGCTCTGGTTTTGCAAGGCAATCATGTGGTGTCTGGGCAGTCAAACTTTATTAAGAGGCAGACTGCAGAGTAGTTCATCCCAAAGAAGCTCTCTCTGACTGTTGTAGGTGCTGTCATTCTGGAGGGGGTGATCGGTCTCGGAAAGACTTCTGTTAATGAACATAGTTCTGCTCCCCACTTCCTTACTTGAGTTTTTGACTAACTTTCACTAACGTATTGTGTTCAAAACATATATAGCTATCATCATATCTTCAAATGAAGATCTTTTTTAAATTGCCCATTTAGATAAAAACGTGAAGATATGAAG
>NW_007737798.1:27329-43644 GCF_000696425.1 Galeopterus variegatus | reverse complement strand
GTCTAATTTGTCTTCCATGTGACAGACTTTCAAATATTTGAAAACAAATGTCAGGTCCCCCTGAGCTTAGTTATGTTGAAAATGGGGGGAAATAGGAAAGAAAGAAAAACAGGGGAACTGGCACGTGGCAGTGATGGATGAAACCTCACAAAGTGAAACACACTTTTTTAGCCTCCCACAGCCTGACCACTTTACGTAACTATGAAAACGAATTCTCAGACAGGTTTAGGATTGGCAACTGCTTGGATTTAGAGACGAGGATGGAGATACCAGGAGAGACCGTACAACTCCTATCTCCTCTTCGTGGCTTCGACGCTGAGTTTCCAATGTTGGTAGCGAGGGAAGAAACAGGCCTGCCAATTCTTGGGGGTAACAGAAGAAAAAAAAAACCCACAGAGGTGACTTGGAAAGTTGTTGAGAGATGACACACCAATTAAAGGCATCCAACAGATTTCAGTCACACTGAGTATTGTCAAGAAAAAGTTGCTAGGAGTTGAACATGCACAGAAGGTACTGAGTGTCTTCAGCACAGGCTGGATGTGTCCTGCTGGCCTTCCAGGGATTATCTCATTCCGTGGGGACATGCTCCTGTGACCAAACTCTATTGACTTGGTCATGTGGAAGCTCCGTAAAAAGTGAACTCCAGAAAACTGGCAGTGATGCAAATGAATTTTGTCCAGACACAAGTGATTCCTACTCTGTAGGAAAGATGATCCCAAAATTACATTTTTATTGACTTGTGAGATATTAACAACTAGGTTAATGTTACCCTAAGAGCTATTGACCAATTTTGTATCTATTATTACCTTATAGGATATTAAATAATTTTGCCTCTATTGCCAAATTCACTTCAGAATTCTCAATGACATACATATATGTACATAAATATGTGTGCACGTGTGTATGTTCTTCAAATTCTTCTGTGAACTGATTTTAACATCTTGCCAATATCTTCATTAATGAATTAGTAGAATAAAATCTTTGACATGTCCATTTTATATCTGCATGGGAGTCATGTATTTAACTCTATGAAAAAAACTTTTCTTCTAATAGCATAAAGAATTGTGCCAGTGTATTCACTACAAAATTCATCTTTGACATGTCCATTTTATATCTGCATGGGAGTCATGTATTTAACTCTATGAAAAAAACCTTTTCTTCTAATAGCATAAAGAATTGTGCCAGTGTATTCACTACAAAATTCTTTTAGATATAAGCATAGGTTTCTTTCCAAAGCTCTCTTTTTTAGGCATTCATTTCTTCTGACTGTACCAGGATGGCGGCCTGGAGAAGATGCTGACAGGTCTTGGCCAACTGTAGTGTCATCTGATTGTTGCCAGCAGCCGAGCTCAGCCCCGACTTGCACAGCTGCAAGAAGCTGCAGCTGACTGAACTCTTTACCTGTTTGCTGTGGTCATCCATCCTGTCCGAAACCCTAAATTCTGCTCTTGAATTAGGAACACTTTCTGTTCTACGTACATGATGGCTGGAAAAAAAAATCAGGGCAGCGTTTTTGTTTTGTTTTTGTTTTAAGAGAAACAGCACCTCCTGAGTAGACCTGGTTTAAACGCTGCCACCAACTAACTTTGTGATCTTTGACTTAGCACTTCCTTTCTCTGCTTCTGTGCTGCATAAGCATGTTATTACCTACTCCACAGGGCTTCGAAGCAAGTTTTAGCCATAAAACAGATAAATGTTTCAATGTATGAATAAGTGGATAAACCTAATAAATTTTATTCGATCAATTCCTTTATTTATTCCATTTTAATGACCACTCTTACCATGTCCTTTATCCCTGCTGAGGTCACCAGAGGACGGCCCTGTCTCTCAGACATTCACGTTTCCTGGAGTATACAGTCCTCACAAGGGTCTGCCCTGGGACCCTCCTCTAACTCTTTCCATTCTGTGCCATCCTCCCCCGTGCCTTTAGCCATCAGCAGAACGCTTTGTACCCTCTGTCCCTTCTCTGGATGTTTCCTTCCTCTTCTTGCTCTTACTGGAACCTGGCTCTTCCTTAATGAGACTCCTTCCTCGGTGGCCCTTGTAGGTGGCCGCTGTCCCCTCTCCTCCATTTCCTCTGCCACTGGGTGGGTAGGTTCTCTGCTTCCTCCTCATTGTCACTTCCAGACTGTTCTCCCTCCCTTCTTCTCAATGTCACCCATGTCCGACGCTCCCATTTTGCAGTCATGCCACCCCTGATCTCTCCTGGTTGTGACCGTCCACTGATGCCTCAGTCAGGTGCCCTGACTCGCTGAAGGGCCCGCTTCAGGCTCAGTGTCATTCTGTTCAACGTGCTGCTGTTTTGTGAACATGTAGAGGACGCCTCCACCTCCCCGTTTTCTCAATGCGTTTGATTTTCCTTCCCCGTGATTTCATCTTTCACCCCGTCTCAGCTACTTACTGCCCCATGATTAATGGTTCTCGACCGTGGGCAGTGTTGCTCCCCAGACGACACGTGGAATGTCTGGAGATACTTTGGTTTGTCCTAGCAGGTCGGTGCTACTGGCATTTAGGGGGTGCAGCCCAGGGATGCTGTGAAATATCCTACAGGGGACAGGATAGCTCCTCCCAACAAAGAACGATCCGGCCCCACATGTCAGTAGGACTGAGATCGGAAACGCTCCCCTACAGACCTTGTTGTTTAAAATGAATACCGCCCTGCACAATCTCAGTTTCCAGCATCTCACTTTCTGACCTTCTTTACCAAAAAAAGAAAACATAGTCTCTTTTTCCATTTACAGAAAAGCTCCTCAGAAAGCTGGATTATACTTGCTGTCTCCTTTCTCTTATCCTATTGTTTTCTCGAATCCACTTTAAATAGGCTTCAGCACAGGACCGCACCTGCACTGACCTCATCACGATCCTCAAGTGGCCGCCGTGCTCGCTCTGAGGGTCAGGTGTTGAGCCTCGTCTCCTGTCTGTTGGCAGCATCTGGCACAGCTGGTCACGCTGCTTCTCCATCCTTTTCTTCACGTGCTCAGACTCCCTCTCCTGACTTCCCTTTTACCTCGCAGGCCACTCTTCCTCAGTTTCCTCAGATTTCTTCTCATCTCCTAAAGATCTTAATTTTTGAGTGCCCCAGGGCTTGCTGCAGTCTCATGATTTTAAGTGACATCTGTATTTTGGCAACTACTAAGTATGTACCTGTCCCTTGAACTCCAGACTGATATTTCCAGCTGTATATTTCAAATTCCCACTTGGATATCTAGTAGGTGTTTTGAACATTACACACAAAAAACAGAGCTGCTGGTCTCCACCTTCCCCCAAACCCACATCCCCAAAACTCCATCCCAGATAATGGCATCTCCATATTTTTGGTGGCGCAGATGAAAACGTTGGCGTCATCTCTGATTTCTTCTCTCCCTTTCACAACATCCGTCCGTGGCATCAGCAGATTCTGCCCGCTGTACCTTCAGAACACACCCATGAGTCACACTCCTCTGATCCCCGTTACTGCAACCACCCTGAGCCAACCCACAGCCGTCTTGTGCTGCAAATCTCTGCAGCACTGATGCCCCTGCTTCCACCCCTTCTCACTGCCACCTGTCCCCTAGCACCAGCGTGGTCCTGCCAACAGTGCTCAGATTCCCCCAGTGCCTTCCCATCTCACGCAGATTAGACACCAAAGCCTTGTGAGGTCACACGTGATCTGTCCCCTTCCCTCCTCTGAGCTCATCTCCGCTACTTAGTCTTGCTCCTGCCACCACGCTGACTCCTGGCTGTCCCTTGAGTCGGTCCAGCAGACTTCGGGGACTTTCCTCTACCTCGATTCCACTTCCTCCAATACTCCTGATTCACCCTCATCTCCTTCGAGTACTTAGTCAAAAGTCACCCTCTCAGTGACTTGCCTCACTACCCTCTTTAAAAATATGTGAATCACATCCCAGAAACCCCATTCCTCTTTCCTGGAACTAACTTGCTCCATATTTCACTTGCCCAGTCTTTACTGTCTCCCTCCACAAGTGTGGAATCTCTGTGAGAGCGGGACATTTAGGTTTTGCTTACTGGCATATTCCCGCTGCCTACTACCGTGCTTCTCCTACAGTAGGTACGCGATGAATATTGTGTTTTTAATAAATCAACTCGACACGTGGGTAAAGCAGTGAGACAACAGAAGATACAACTAAATGGTGAGTTATGTTTCCTTGTTTAACTAGATTTTAAAGGAAGGTGGAAACAAATGATAGTTTGGGACCATAGAAGACTAGAAGTGTTAACTCATCTCTTTTATCAGGGATAAAAACACACGTGTAGAATTTTGTATAACTTTTCATGTATAACGTTGCCAAGAACACACACATACTGATGATCCTTCTCAACATTTCAATTTGGAGAGATATGATGCTAAGAGAAGAGAGACCATCTCTGTTTCTCCGGGTATTCTAGCAACATTACTCAACCTAGGTACTGGTGGAGATGAAGGAACAAGATTTTCACATGCATTTCCAACAATATGGCCTAGAAGAGCGAGTTCTGATCTCAGTTTACCCACTGACAGTCAACGGGCAATTTCCGTTCTGCTAAAACACCTGCACAGCACTTAGAGAATACAAAGTGGGTTTTTTTTTTTCATATACAATATTTTATTTGATCACTGCCGTAGCCATATATGGAAAGTGGAACAGGATATTCATGATGCTGATTTTACAGATGTGGAAATTGAGATTCAGAAAATGAAATGAATTTTCTGACACCCCACTGGTAGGCATGAGAGCCGAGATTAGACCTCGTGTGCTCTTGTTCTAGTCTGGGCTCTTTCCATTTAACTGCATAGCATCTTAAAGAAGGCTGGATGCCCAACACTCTTTGAAAGAAAGGACACATTGAATTTTGCTCTGAGCTTAGAGAAAGCCAGTTTACTTGACACAAGCCATTTAATTCTTTGTAAAGAGTATAAGGTTTAGCAAAATACTTATAACTCATTTCTCTGTTTTAAGAATGCCTTTCTTAAGAGTTATAGAGAAACATGGTTAAATCAAGCATTTATGGGCAATAATTAAAATGTTAAAAAGGATGCCATGGGCTTATATGTTTGCAGATATAAAAAATGCAAAGTGAAAAGAAATGGGTGAATAGATGAAAAAACAGAAATTGAAGAAAATCTGGATTAAATTAATTTAGGATGGAGAACACAATTTATCTCTCATACATCTTTAGAAAAGTAAATTCTAAAATGTGAGGCTTGAGATGTTACTATATGCTCATTAAGAGTTAGATGGTGATAAATATTTACAAAATGATGCAAACAATAGCCTTGGCTAAGTGACTAAAAATGCATGTTAGCATAACGACTCTTTTCCTCAGTTTCCCTATTTACAAAATGTAAGTAATAATAGTACTGACCTCATATGATGCCTAGGGGATTAAATGCGTAAATTCATGTAAAGCACCTAAAATATTGAAAGTATTCAAAGTAACTACTGTATTGTAGGAACTATATTGTAGCTACTTTGAGAGTCTTGGAGAGGTCTCGCTCACACTAAAGAAGCCTCTGTGAGTGTGACTGACCTATCTTTTCCCAAACATAGCTAACCAAGGGACTAGCATCTAGTAACACAGCAGAGAAGTCTGGGAAGTGCTATTGGAAAAGATTCAGTGAGTCATAAGGACTAGAGGCCTAAAAAACAGTATGGCAGCCTCTCCTGAATAAGATGATTATTAATATATTTATCAATGCTAACTTTTCCATTTGAATGCTCTTCTTCCTTTATTGTTTTCTGACAAATGCTTACTCATCTCTGATGGAGAAATTGAAACCCTGGTCCAGATTCTCCACTCCGTCCTGTATTCACTTTCTTTGCAATGTGATTTTGCAGCAATTCCCATCAAAAGGTGGATTCTATTTCCCTAGCCCTTGAATGGGCTGGTCTGTGAGTTATGTCGGCAACTACAATATTGCAGAAATGGTGGTGTCCCATGCCTAGATTTCCAAAGACTCTGTCTGCATGATTCTCTTTTGTGCCTTCACTGTGAGGACATACACTGCCTAACCTACTGGACCGTGAGGCATATGGAGCAGAGTTTAGTCAGTCCTGATGTGCTAACCAAGGCCCCAGATGTGGAAGGAGCCAAGTGTGGAAAAGGCAGGCCAGCCAACCCTTCGGCTGACTACAGGTTCACGAGTAGGCCCAGCTGAGGTCAGCTAAGCCAGGCGTAATTATTAGGACCTTCCAGCTGACCCATAAATTTACAATAATAATGAAGTTATTATTTTAAGCCACAAATTTTGAGGTGTGTTAGCATTATTGTAAAAATAGCTATATTATGTCTTAGCCCATTGGCCACTTCTCCATGTAACTTTCCTTTACAGAGCACAGCCTGGTTTCAGTGCTCCTTTGTGCTCCCTTAATCTGTGCTTGCCTCTCTCACTGTACTTACTGTTTGATGGAATGATCATCTCTTGACTCAGCCAGTGGGCTGCTTGAAGGCCGACAGTGTCTTTTATTTATGATTGTCCGGCCTGTAGCAGAGAAGCCTGGCACATAGCAGGTGACAGTGCTTAGGTAATGCTTTAATGTTTAATCCGTGCACACACTCATGGTTTTCAGCCCCTTGTGTCATCTGAAAACAAGAAAATGTCATCTCATTTATGGAACACCTACTGTATGCAAGAACACTATCATTTTAAATAAAATGATATTTGTCTTAGGGATAGACACACTTTCAATATGCATTTGCCTCATTATCTGCCTCAAGTTCTTTCACTCCTAAAGTCATTCTATGTGGTATGAAAATACAGGACCTTGTTAGAGTATTTTTTTTTTACTTCATTGTACTAAGTATTAATTAACCATTATATTTGAAAATAAGTTTCATTTGACTTAGGGTAGTAAGACGTGCTTACTTATTTTTCTCCGTTAAGTAACTTTCAGGTATCAGAAAGAGACTGAAGTTGAGTACACCACTGACCCTGCTGTTTGCATAATGAATGCTCTGAGACATCTCCGTTCAGAACCAGAGCTAGCTAGAGACAGCCGGAGATGTGTCAAGTCCCTATAACAGATCTTGAGCATTTGCTCTATGGCCAGTGAATTCAACAGTGATGCAGTAAGAGTGTCTTGGCCAAGGTCCTATGTCTAGGGAGCGGCAGACTCAGGATTACTATCCAGGTCCCTGTGCTCTCAAACTCACTCTGCCTAAGATAAACATGACCACTCGTGATTGTTTACTAAGTATCATGTGGTATGCTAAGGGCTTTATGTATACTTTCTAAACTTAATCTTCAGACTTCAGGAAGAATGTAAAATTATATTATCATCTCTACATTACAAATGAAGCAGAAATGTTAAGTATGTTGCCTGATATCAAATGCTAAATGATAGGATTTGAACCCAGACTCTGCTATCATGTAATAAATAATAAATATTTTTTGAATGAATTTGATTTTATTCTCTATCTGAATAAAATCAAATTCTAACAAATGTTGGTTATATAGAACAAGCATAAATTAGCTCAAAGTAACTTAATCCATTCAGAATTAGTTCCTAACTACATAAAGCATTTTTTAAAGAAATATTTTAAAAAGATATTCTGAATAGTTTAAGTTCAAGCCGATCCATTAAGTTTTTATCTGGATGAATCAATTGTGCCTGGATCTGTATGCTAGTCACAGCATCCCTCTAGGTAAACCTGTTTTGTCCAACTCAGATTAATTTGCTCTAACTACTCAAATAAGTCTACAATTTTGGGCCCGATTTTTCCTAACTATAATTGGTTTACTTAGTTTAAGTTAATTAAAAGTAATTCTCATTTTACCAGTAGCTTAAATATATTTTACTCAGCTTTAAAATTCTAACTTAAAGTGCTCAGAAAGAACAGTTGAAACCTCTCGCAGTCACTCTGTGGATGTTGATACCTGCCCCAGCAGTCCCACAAGATGATACAAGGACAATGACGTTGTCAAAGTTTAGGACACGCTACACAGACTTCCCTCTTAGAGATCCATCATACACGTAAAGGTTTCTAGAAATCTAGAGTAGAGAATGGCGTTTCATTTTACTGCATAGCTTTCCAAACTTGATTTGGAAAAAAAAAGAATCTGTTATCTTTCCATGAAAACAGTATTTTGTTTTAAAAACAAACAAACAAAAAAGGCTTTGGAAAATACTGGTTTAAATCAACTTTTGACTGTCTTTTAAATTATAGCCGACTAGTTTGACCAGGTCAAAAGCCATCTTTGAGTAGATGACACTGTTTAAACTGGCTCTGACCAGCTCTCTAAGTAGTTATGGTTAAATTCTTGGGAACTCTCAGCATTTTAAAAACCAGACAGATTCAGTCAGTTAGGATGTACTTGAAATGGACAACATTTGTACATGTTTTCTTAATGTCTTCCCACGGAGAGACAGGAAATGTTGTATACAGTCTGTAAACACAACCCGAGCATTTTGAGGCATAATGTGAACGGTTTCTCAGTCATGGTGTGGCTATGATTATCTCAGAGCACATGCAATTATATCTCAAAGGAAGGTGTGTGTGTGTGGTGATGGGGGGATGTTACAGGAGAATCTCTTCTTTGCTTCCAGTAGCCTCATATCATCTCACTCTTGAGGCCAGAGTGAGCAGTTGGGTTGACCATGTTTTCACAGGTATTTGGAAACTGTCCTTGGGAAGAGCATCATTCCATCCCCTGCTAGAAGGCAGCAGGAGCTGTGTAAAGGGGCCCTCAGTGAGACTTCAGAGTTCCACTCATGGAGTATCCTAAAATGTCAATAAAAGACTCTTTATTCATAAATAACTGATAAGCAGTAATTTACGTCTGTACATTTATCTTGAAAAGTCTGTAACCATCCAGTTTTTATGCAAACTCTACATAAAACATCCAAACCGTCCATTTTGTTCAATACAATATAACACAGCTGTTTGGCATTACCAAATATATATGTATATATATTTATAGATATGTACATGTGCTGAAAAAGAAGCCAGTGCAGCCTTTTCTAAGAAGTCCATCCAAGTATTTACTGTACAACATTCAGAATTTACACTGATAATACAAGGCACAAAAAGTGTGGTATGAAGCCAAGGCCATGCTTTCTTCAAAAGCTCTCTTCTGCCTTGCGGATTCCTTCAGCTTCATGTCAAATTAAGTGTTCAGCCCTGCTTTTTTTTTTTTTTTTTTTTTGGCTTTGAACACATCAAATAAAAGTTGAGAGTGGTATGGATTTGAGATATGAATCACTTGAAAGAACGCCCCCCACACACCTTCCCAAAATAAACAGAACAAAATGAAATGTTTTTCAGTTCTCATACAGAAGTGGAGGTAAACAACGACTCATGTTTTTTGAGTTTGGTTCAGGAGAATAAGCCAGTGTTCCTCTGAATGCTTGTGTTTGCGATATTTCTAGGTCGAGGCTTACTGCAGTGCATTTAGCAATCAGATAAACCTATAAAGAATGGGAAATTCTAAGTCTTCATTCTGATTTGGAAAAGGAGAAAATTGTCTTCCTGAACATAAAATTCCCACAGTCTGGTGTTTTCCCACCTTCTCATAGAGAAGCTTTGAATGGGAGCAGCTTACACAATTTAGGCTAAGCCTTGGAGGGTGCTTCTGATGGGAAGTTTTCAGTTACCCTCTGATGAGGCTTAGGTTGCTGCCTCCTGGTACAAGGTGATCTCCCTATTGGCATAATCAGAGCTTGCTCATGGAGGGATACTAGATTTATTAGATCTATTTCTGATTGTAATATCTGTGTCTCAGAAATGGGGTCAGAAGGCATGATATTTGGCTTACAAACTCTTCTCAAATATTATCTCTTTTTATGATTCACTAGAACCACAGTTAAATCTCTACCTACCACAGCTATTAAATTTTAAGGGAATGGTACAACTTGCCCCATTTTGGAATTTGTGTGCAAATAAGGCTTGAAAACAGTTGAACACTATTCGAGGGTCGGCAAATTTGGGGGCAAAAGGGCATTTTCACTGAAATCATGCCTTTTGTAGGAGTCTTTTGACACGTATTTCCATTCATGCAAAGAATACATTACCAAACTTAGTGATGTAGTCTATAATTCGAAGATATAACATTTTGGAAAGAAAGATATACCCCCTGCTGAACTCAGTATTCGGGACGGGGAAGGAAATTTTTAAGCTTAAGCCTAATGATGAAGCTTACTGCCTTTTGATCTTTGGGTTCAGGTGGAGGGTAGATTCTAAGACATGAAGTTTAAATGCTACTGTCTTAGGGCCACCTCATGAGGATATTCCAAATCCATGATCTTTATAGCAAAAGGAAAAAGCAATGAGTAGCTGCTTCAAAAACCACAATTATTCTATGTGAGTTAAACTTCCTACTTCAGATCACAGTACTACACACTAGTGACTAATGGCCAGGTCTGATTTCCATCCCCTTTTATCTTTTGAAAAATTACAGCATCCAGATTATCACTTTGATTTTGTTGATGACCCTGGAGTGGGGATGTGAGGAGTCCATGGGAGACACTGGCTCTCCTAGAATTGCTTTTGCAAAAACACCACATGCTGTCAATACGGCCAAACAGCTTTGTAACTGCAGCTTTCGAAAGTCTGGAAAGGAAAACACAAAATATGTAACACGTCTAAGATTAGTAACGTTTTCACTTTTGTGACATTTGACAAAATACGTTTCTGCTTGTAGTTCAGGAAATTCTATGCAGACAAAACAGTGGAAACTACGGAAACAGTGGCCATTCAGTTTTTGGCTAAAGCATCGATTTTCACATACAGAGCTATGGCCACTAACACCAAAGGGCTAGTAAGATTTTGTCACTGTCTGTAGGCCAGCATTTTGCTCTCCCATGTGCTGTAGTGGTCACCTCTAGTCCAGTCAATGGGAGTTACTAAGGATTCAAACCTTGCAATGTTTCATGAGGAAACTGAATGAAAATGCGCCACACGGTGGGCCAGAAGGGCATGTTTCTCAGCTCCTTCGTGGATCCTGTGACCTCTACATGACCTTTACGGAGCTGGAACAGAGACCTGTGAGAGAACTTCACCTTCAGCACATCTGACAGCTGTGCCATTCAACACATTTGCAGAGGGCAGAGGGACTAGGAATGGAAGAGAAAATGACTAAAAGAAAGAACAAAATCATGTCAAAAGATTTTCGTAACATTTTGAAATTCACAGGTAAATTTCCCATAAGTTTGGCAAATGGAGAAACTAAGTAAGACCAATTATACCATTTTAGTATTCCACCTTTGCTTGCCAATTCTGATGTTGACAATTTTTGTCAAGAAAAATAGTTGCAATAAACCCAGAACTTTTAATCCAAAGAGAACCCTGTTTAGTGATTGGACTTAATATCCCCTCTCAAAGCCAACTGAAAGAAAAATATAGAGACCGTGGCAAAGGGCAACACTGGCTGTTGGAGATAAAAATAATAAAAAGAAAATTTCCCTTGTTTAAAGAGAACTGTGTCAACTTTTTTTCATCTCTTACAAAAAGGCCAATAAAATTTTTGTGGGAGTACGTCTGAGTTTTATGAGACTTCCTGCACCGGTAAATGAAGTTTGCATTTAAATCCATACAGCAAGCTTCCTTTTGGCTTAAAGGATTTTAATGTAAACCAGTAAGACAGTACAAGCAATATTGTAAAAACTGTAAATTAACTTTATGATGCTGCAGTCTGGTGAAGCTGTAAAGTGGAGCACTTTGGTGGCATAATTTTAAGTCATGTTTAAGGTATGACTATTAGACTTAAATGCCTTTGAGGACTAAAAGATTTGGCATTAAGTGGGATATTTTTGTAAAAATTAAGTACCCTACCAAGTTTTAAAGGCCACTTTTAATTTTTGCTTCATTTTGTGCTAGGGTAGTAGGACTTCCAAGTTAAGTGCTTAGACTGATGAGTAAACTTCTTTCACAAGGGGCACTTGTGCTGGGACAGACAAATACAGTAGACCAGGTTTAGGTCACAGTGAATAATCACAAGTTCAAGTGTGAAGTAAATCTTTATATGATCTGCAATTCCACACTACACCCCAACACACACCTTGGTGTAAAACTCACAAACACGGGTTCTCTTTGAAACTCTATTGTAAAATACTGCACAGTCCTGACATGCAATGACTGTAGATTTTCATACATTTCTATAAAAATCCTATGTAGGATCTCAGCAGAAATAAGTAAGAAGGAAACATAAAGAAGGAACACAATGGACTGAAAGATGGCTTTGACTGAACCTCGGGCTGAAATCTGAGGTGAACCATGTTAACTTCTTCCTTAGTTACTCTATAAGATGTGATGTTCAAGTGCATTTATAAAACCCAGGCCCCACAAAAAAAAAAAAAAAAAAAAAAAATCCATGTGAGGAAATTCCAAATTCCAGTCACAAAATAATCTAGATAGATCCTAGGGAAAATCATTTAAATTTTTCATCTGTTTTAAAATATAAAAAATGTATCAAAAATCTAAAAAAGACCAGTGTGAATTCAAGGTTAAATGAAACAATCATAAGGCCAATTAGAAGGGGAGAGGACAAAGGGGTAGCACGGTTTAAAATGAAAAACTTCCGAGATGGCCACTAACCAAAGCTCTATAATGTGTTTTCCACAAGTCACGACTCAGTGCTGATGCCTCCTTCGTGCCACCCACGCCAACCACCTCCCTAGTTTCTTGTGAGCAATCAACCATCCTCTTCCACCTCTTTCTCTTTCAGACATTGTCAGTGTTGTCAAAAGACCTACACTTCCATGCTGGCTCTCTACCATTCCCTAGAAGGAATAAACAAGCTGAACACACTAGCAAAGCGTGTTTTCCTGATCTAGATATGGTATTTTGAAAATATGCTTGACAGTTCTAGGACAATTTTTTTTGTTCTACATAATGAGCCTTTGGTTCCTGAGAAAAGCAAGATGCTTTTGGATTATATGCAGCAAAACCTCCTAATACAGGGCACCATATATACCACACATTAGTTAGAGAAAATGGCCAACGTGTTTAAAAGTTCCTCAATCTCTTATCGATGGCATCATAAATTCAACCTGCCTTTAGGTCTTTTTCACTTGGGTGGAGATTCACACTTTTTTTTTTTTAACAAGGGATCTATAAAAAATTGTTTAAAAAAACTGATCTTCTCCCCACTGCCAAGTACTCCCCACCTGCCCCATTCCCTGACTACTTTTATTCTAATGCAGCCAACCTCTAAATTGCTGATTAGCTGCCTTATGGTTAATTTAGGACTTTGACTTTTGTTGTCCTGATTGTGGACAGCTAATTAAAACATCCACCAGAAGATGAGCAGGAACACGTCTGTTCATCTTTAGTCTACCAGGACACCCTGTCAAAAATGATTTAATAGGATAAAACAATGGAGTACGGTGTAAAGATAAGGGTCATGAATTATCTGTGGATTTCAATTCTCCACAACATCACTGCCTCCTGTTTTAAAAAGAATCATAAAGCAAAAGCCATTGTTAATCGTTCTGTAGAGAAAGCATACTCGGTGAGGCTAAGTGGTCAGAGCTTGACAGCTCCCTGAGCAATGCGTGTGGTTTCTGGGACACTGACGTGGAGGTATTCCTTGGGTCTATCTACTTGGATATAATTTAGAGCAAAGACCGTTTGCTAACTTCCCAACAGGCAAAGGAGGTTGAGCTATAACCCTACTGAGAGATTTTGTGATGACATAGTATCAAAAGGTTAGCAAATTTCAAGATTCTGGATTGAAAAGTACACTAAAACTCACTATTCCCTTATAACAACATTGGAGAACTGGATCAACACCTGCCTTCTAGAATTACAGCTTAGTTGAGGCCTGTGACATCGGTAGTTCCTGTTTCCTTGGACCTGGTTTGACCTCTCCTGTCTCCAAATCCATGTAATGAACTGTGTTCTAATCGTACTCTGCAATTCGAGTGGCTTAGCTGGGAATAGACCTGGTCCTGCTTTGCTGAGTTAGAAATAAATTTCCATATTGAAAAATCTATTTATCCTCCTTGAATCCTCTCTACTACAGTGGGTAAAAAGGATAAGGAAGAATATGGATAGATTTGTCTCTGGGGAGAAAATGAAGGTAGGGTGTACAATAAGGAGTACTTTGTGGTCCATCTTACCTCTTGAGCTTGTCTCCATTAAACTGTTAGGACAGACAGGGAATTGGTGCTGGTGTGGTATACTCAAGATCCTAAATTCTAAATACCCTCCTTGATGTTGCTGAAGTCATACAAAGCGGTTGGAAACCCTGTTTCACTTCTAAAAGCCAGTCTTACAATGATTGCCAACATCACAGATGCTAGTTGATAAGAAAACTCTGACAATCTGCTGCCAGAATCAGTTGGCCCTTTGGGTCACATCATTAAAAACCTGTTTCAAAACATGCACTTAATCAGTCTCTGACTTCCCAGCTTTATTGTAGCTCATCTTTTCCCACAGCTATTTCTATCCAGATATGCCCTTTCACGCTTGCCACTCCAAGCGTAAGGAGCGCATCCAGCTAACCCTAGTGTGGATTCAAAGAAGACAGTAGAGCCCTCTTACATCAAAGAGAGCTTACACTTTCCCTGTTAACATGTATAACCTATATAAATTCAGCTTCTTTTTTCACGCTTGCCACTCCAAGCGTAAGGAGCGCATCCAGCTAACCCTAGTGTGGATTCAAAGGAGACAGTAGAGCCCTCTTACATCAAAGAGAGCTTACACTTTCCCTGTTAACATGTATAACCTATATAAATTCAGCTTCTTCAGCCAAGGGATCTCACTGATTATAAATGAAGGCTAAATTCCCCAAATGCCACCGGGCAGAAAGCTGCCTCTTTCTTTCCCATGTAAGTAAAGCGAATGTCCCAAAGCTGGCCATCGCTCCGTCTCATGAGAGGAGGGGGATTAGAGTCCATTCTGCCTGCTGTAGTTGAAGTCGGCTTCATCAAGCTGGGATTCCTTAATGTTTGAGAGTTTCATGTGTGTCCTCCCAATCTCTTCAAGGGCACAGGCCAGGGAGTCAAGGTCACCATCATGCTGATGACGAGCTTCCCACAGGTTCAAAATGACAGCAGATGGGCTACTTTGTGTAGCAAAATAAGATAAATTCCTAGACAGAGTTAAACAAAACAAAAATAAAGGAACGAATAAAAGTCACCATAAGGAAATTATAAGTGATTTTTAATAGAGATCATTACAGTAAGGGTAGAAAGCTACATTAAGGCAGGTCTGGGGTGGTCGAGTTTGAATCCCACCCTCAGCTGAAACTGCACTTTGAAATGTTACTAATGACCATGTTGTCCCCCAAGTCTTTCTTAGTCCTCCCCTTCCTTGAGCTCTTTGTGTGTGTGTGTGTCTGTCTCTGTGTGTTTCCCTCTTAACAATCCCCTTGAAATGCCCTATTTTATTAGTTCATGTGATGACATCACTCATTCCTAGTTTTTGAAACCATCTGACCCCTCTCTCCTTTAGCGAAGGGCTGTGAAGATTTTCCCTTTGTTTTCTTGTTCTTTCACCCTTCCTCAGTGGTGAGATACATGCTGAATGCAGCGGTGGTTAACTCCACATGGACAGAGTCTGAATCGGCACCTCCAGTCCTACAGGTTAATATGAGCTACTTACCGACCTCTAAATGACCTTGAGGTGGCTTCAATTAGATATCCCTCCACCTCCTCAAACTCAGTGGATCAGAAATTGATACCATCTTCATGCCTCCAGTTTGGTCACCCTGCTAACTAGAACAAGTGTCCTCGTGTTTACTACTACAGTCGGCCCTCTGTATCCATGGCTTCTGCATCTGTGGATCCAACCCACTGCGGTTTGAAAATATTTGCTAAAAAACAATTACAGCTTTCCTGACGTGTACAGTAAAACTGTTCATTATTCTCTAAACGATACATAGCATTTACATGGCATTAGGTGTTATAAGTAACTCAGATTTAAAGTGTATGGGAGGATGTGCGTAGGTGACATGCAAATACTGCTTGAACATCTGCGCATCCTGGTTTCCATGGCAGGTCGTGGAACCGACCCCTGCAGTTACTGAAGGATGACTGGATCTTTCCCATCTCTCACACTTGGACATTTGTTTCTGACTCTTCCCTTTGTGTCGTTTCTTCCTTGTTAACATAATCATCAACTCCACCCTTCCTCTCCATTCATACTACTTATATCTAATTTATACTCTATCATTTTATGGCCTGCATCAAAGCAAAAGCCTTACCGTTACTCCAAACTCTCTAATATACTCTGCATTGTATTTGCTCAATCATGAGATGTCTACTCGTTTTCAAGGCCTTCCTTGGCCTGGCTTCAACCTAGCTAGTTTTACATGTGCATATATATTTCTGTATCTCTCTATATATTAAACTCAGTTGTCTTTTGCCCTTTGAGCCATTAGTCCTGATGTAGGTAA
>NW_007737798.1:23861-26695 GCF_000696425.1 Galeopterus variegatus | reverse complement strand
TCTCTATATATTAAACTCAGTTGTCTTTTGCCCTTTGAGCCATTAGTCCTGATGTAGGTAATACAGTGATCCGTGTTTTCATCTAATCTACTCTGTCCACTAGGAACGCGCACCTACGCCCTTTAGCCGTTTATCAGGATGGCAGACTCCCGGTGTGCGGTTCAGTTCTCACGGTCTCCTTCCTCAGAATGATTTACGTCTCCCATGAGCTCTTCTTATGCTTGTGCTTAATTTAAACTTTCAGCTGAGTAAAATGCTTGTGAGTGTGTGTGTGTGTGTGTGTGTGAGCTTTGCTTTTCAGATTTGACTACAAACACCTGAAGAGAAAGGATTATATCTAACAATTTTCTAAATTGCTACGGCAGTGATCATGGTTCTAAGTCAAGTGTGTATCCAACATCTGCCAGCTGAGGAATCGATTCCTACAAGCCTTTTTCAGGTGGTGGAGTATCTTCGGTGAAAAAATGGAAACCTTTCAGATAATAACTTTGGTATGATGAAGACTAAGATAACAGAAAGGATTAAAGGTCACTGATTTTCACAGGGATTTTTACAGTAAGGATAGAGATGTCCTCTCTGGTAAAATTTTGATGAGCTGGAAGATTTTTGGGAGTCCACCCAGAATCGCCTGTTTTGAGGATGGTTCTACTTCCCATCACCACATCCAGCATAGTCACCCAGTGCATTCCTACAGAACACCTGGAAGAGAGGACGCGCTTTCAAGGGCACATTACCACCTTCACACACAAACACACACGCACAGCAATTCTAAGTGAATAAAGTGCTGTTTTATTCAAAGGTCTAAAGAGACTGTTTCTAGCCAGTTGGTTGCCAAATAGCATAAATATCAGCGTCACAACATATGAATCATGAATTGAGAAAAGGAGAAGGCCAGCTTTAAAATGTTCTCTCCAACTTCTTTTATCTTGTTTCTCCCCCTGTCCTTCCCCCCTTTTTTATGGTTATTCATTTCTGTACCGATAGATGTGGCAAACCAAACTTTGCTTGAGAAGCTGAAGGAATCCTAGTTCTTATCTTAGAAATTTGTTTCCAACGGTGCACTTCTTCCTGGTAATAAGAAGAAGTTTTTAGGGAAAGTCGCTGTATCTTTCTACAGACACCCTAACCAACATGCAGGCAGAACACAGACTGCGAGACGAGGCCCGAGGGGACCCTGGGTGGCCTGTGTGACTCTCTCTGTTCATGTCCATAATGAGAATAATGGCCATGGACATATTTTTGTTTCATGGCACAATTCTTTATGATCTCCACTGTTTCACCAGCTTTCACATAATTTTATTGAGGATTTATATTTGGTATTTGTTTTTGAACAACAGTGAACTTGTGTCCTGTGGGAGTGACTGAAATCTTTGTGATGCTATTAACTCAAAAGTTACATTCTATTCTGTGCCAGCGGTTGACAAACTTTCTGTAAAGGCCAGGTAGTGAATATTTTTCATGTTGGGGACCACATATGTCTCATGGCAGCTCTTCCATGCTGCTAGTGCAGTGTAAAAGCAGCCACAGGCAATCTTTAGGTGAACGAGTATGGCTGTGTTCCAGTAAAACTTTATTTGGTGACACTAAAATCCGATTGTCACACAGTTTTCACATGTTATACAATATCTTCTTCTGCTTTTTTCCCATGATTTAAAAATGGAAAATCATCCTTAGCTTGTGGGCTATAGAAAAAGAGGTGAAGGGCCAGATTTGGCCATAGGCCACCGTGCTGACACCTGTCCCATGCCTATTTTATAACCCAAACTAGATTTCTATAGCTAATAGCTACTTAAAGATAATTAGACAGAACTTCCTGCTTGGTGCTGCATTTGAAAATAAACACCTAGAAGGCCAAAGTTGCTGAATCTCCAGCTATAGGTCCTGCCTCCAGCACTCTGAGAGCTTTTATCCTCAGTAAATGTTTGCGGATCTTGACATTTCAAGATATGACAGGAAGACCTGGGCATAACAACACAATAACGAACCTTTAAGAAAGGCATAAAGAATATGTTTTGAAGGTTGTGATGAGTCTTGGTCTCACGCAATACTAAAAACATTCATGAGTCCATGAGGAGGGGGAGGCTGTTATGAACACACCTGTCTAAAGGAAGGATCAGAGCCGCAGACTGACTTCTGCCAGTGATGTGGTTCCGAAAAGTCCTGCAAATGTCCCAATTTGTGGAATAGGCATCCAAGGCTAACTGAAGCTAAATGATCAAAAGAGGCAGAAATATAACACTCACTTGGCACAGGTCTCTGAACATACAGTAGCTAGTGAAATGCGCTCCCCAAAGCCAGTTTTAGATATACTTTTTGAATTTACACGAGCAAACTCAGCATAACACATACAGATCTCAAATTCCACTTAATTTTAGAAGACAGAGAAGCATATCAGACTTATTAAAAATAATAAAATTGGCTTTGTGATTAACAGACATCCTATTAAACTACATTTACCTGTCTACAACAGAATAATTAATATATTTTTAGAAAACCCTAAAATCCTAATGCAATAGTCTAGTCCTCAAAGATAGTTGAATTATTTCGCTGCTTACATGTGCACACATGCATTAGGAGTTTTGAAAGTGGTATGCCATATCTCCATTTGGTTATCTCAATACTGCCCTTTTGAAATTTATTCTGATCCCAATCTATGTGACCCCTTCCTCTTCATGATAAGGCTGGTGCATTTGGGCACCAGCAGGTAAATGCACACACAATTCAGGAACATTGTTAATACTACAAAATAAAATTCACACAAATTGTGTATTTTAAACAATTTCCTGAGTGTCTTTGATTTTTTTTGGGGGGGGGGGGGGGGGGGGGGATATGAA
>NW_007737798.1:19463-23310 GCF_000696425.1 Galeopterus variegatus | reverse complement strand
CCAAATATTCAGAGGAGTGCCTAAAAATAAAACTTTATTTTTTTCCTTCTATTTTAAAAAATTTTAAAGCAAATGTATATTAAGATCATCATAGATGCTGCAAATTATTACTTTTTTATTAACTGAACTTCAGGGAGCCTTTTGTCATAACCTTTTCAAATTCTGATCAACTGAGGTAATTCTGAAAACTAAAATTTATTTTTTGTGGTGTTATAAAGATGTTCTATATTATGCAGGTACGATGAGCTAATCTTTAAATTTTAGGAATTTACTTTAGAATCATTCTGTTTTCAGTTTAGTTCATTTGCCCTAGCCCAACAGATTCAATGACTTCATCTTTTCCTTTGTAACTCTCACTGAATGAGTTATTTTACAAATAAACTGTAAAATAGAGACATGCAGATTAAAGCTTATGCTAAAATCGTTGAACACACTTATCCACGTAAGTTCACTGAGTACTAATGGCTTATTAAATTTAACTTTGTTTTGCTGAACTTAAATGCTTTCTATGGACATCTGAGGTCTGGGGGGTTGATTTATTATTACTTTCATCTTTCAGGGACTTCCCTACCCCCATCCCCGGCCCCAGTTAAAGTCTCCTGCCCTATGCAGAAACCAGGGCAGAATTGGAAACATGAATCTTAACCTTACTAATTTCACTAGCTAGACACAGGCTGACTAATAATGGTATAAATGGGTCAAAACCAAATTTTTATATACAATCTTAGCTTTCATTAAATTTAAGGATTTTTGGAAATAGTTATCATGCCGTCCATTTTGCTTTTGGGGTCTAATGGTAGGAGGGGGATGGAAATTGAAGGACCATGATAAAGTTCTGACGTATAGAGCCTTTATAAACTAATGCAAGCCAGGGCTAACTTTGTGAAAAGGAAGAGTGGCTAGTGCCCTGAAGGCTTTTAGGTCTTCCAGAACCCCTGCAGTATTCAAATGCAAATGCCTTTGCGACCTACTTCCACGTCTCCAATCAGTTAACAAAGAGATTAGATCACAGTAATGGAGAGACAGGCAGGGCTGAGGCTCTATCTCAGCCCTGGGAGTGCACTGGGAGCTGCCAAGGGCACCTTGCACTCACTTCTGGAGTCAGCCTGGCTCCCTGTTCTTGCTTCTGTCAGACTGAGTGGGGCCTGTAATGGACTCGCTTTTGTTCTAAATTCCAGATAACAAAGCCCTTATTTCATTTACTCAGAACCATGCTGCCAGGGGGCTGATAACACCGATTCCTGAGCTGTAAGCTCTTCCTGTGACTAATTGTGAGAATAAGTTTCATACTTAAATATAGTAGGGGACCACATTTGAGCTGCAGCCTACCAACCTAGCATTTCATTCAGAATTTGGGCTTTCACCCAACACATCCAAACAGAAGGGAGCACGTGCACTTGTAACAGAGCAGCAAGTTTATTTGTGTACAGTCTAGAAACTTGCCATTAATGTCTAACAACGTTTTTTGGCCATTAAAAAGCATATTTTAAAAACATCTTCTTTCTGAGTAGTTCAGCAGTATAAAAAGTGAAACCCAAGTTAAGCTGCGTATAATAAGTTGGGAAACATCATTATAAGCGCAGTGCATAATTCTACTGTATACTACCAAGTGGGGAATTGAAACACAGTCATAACGAAAAAATATTAATATCTCTGCTATCATCCTAATTGTCTCATTTAATGAAAGCCTCTTAGGCGACCAGAACCAACCCTCCATATGGTTCTTTAAATGCAAATAGAAGAGAAAAGCCATTTACAGCGAACAGCAGTAATGGGACACAGCGTAAGCACTCGCCCATTCATCAAGCTTCCCTCCCCGACTTCAGCTTCACCTGGAGCTCAACGCACAGCAAAGCAGCCTTCAGGATAAAGCAAGTCAGTGGTTCATTTTCTAAAGAACAGGCAAGAGTCACACCATGATGTGACTGCCTGTCACCCCCCGACCCCCCCCATTTCTTCAAGGGAAAGGCAGATGGCTTGGAGAACCCAAAGAAAAGGGACACGGGCGACTGCAACACGCGGGGCTGCACGGGGCCCGCCCTAAGAGCGGTGCGTCCGTTCCTTTAGGCCGATTACTTTGGCAGCGACCTTTCCCTCACAGTTCTCCTTCTGCCTATTCCATTCTCTGGCTCTTGAAAGGGAACAGCGATGATTCTTCCTTTTCTGGAAAACGTACTAAAGCGCTGGAGCCTTGGGGACGGCTGGGCTGTGAGTTGCCAAATGGGAACCAGCCAGCCATAGTCCCCGTTGTTTAGTTCTGCAGTTTCAGTCCTGAACGGAATAATCCTGAAACAATTTCCCAATCTGGGAAATGAAAAGGCAATGAAAGCTACCAAATCTTTTCTCTGAATTAGGATATATCGTGGAAAAATAATTCAAATCCAATTAATGTTTCTCTTCACTCACCTTGAGACATTTTTAAGAATCCTGAGGGCGAAGCAGAAGGACTGACATTTAATTCAAGAGAAAAGACCCCAGCGCTAAAGCTGAGTGAGGAAAGGATGAACTATTTACACCTCTCCTTTGGCAAGCTACTCACTCTGNGTTTGTATTCTTTCATTTTCAATACATGCCTTTTCAAGAATGTATCTATCCTTTTCAGGCCCGCCTGCCTGTCTGGCCACTCCTCTCTTAGCCTAACTGCTTTCTAGTTGGGCCCTACATTCCTGGATTCTGGATCCCTTCTGAAAGAGGGAGTAGCATTCCATCCTTTCCTGGCAGACATCTACCCTCCCTTTCAGAGAAAAGAGCGTCAGGTAGGATGTCTGTGAACAGAAAGAACAAAAACTGGAAATGACAGAGAAAGGCACAGAGTAAGAAAGTAAGGCTTTGCCTCAAAAGAAAAGGTAAATAAAATGGTGTCTGGCAAAACGTGTCTTTTCTATTCATTCTGGGGCCACTTGCCAATGCCTTCTCTCTGCTAGTTATCCCTCCAGTGGAGCCCAAACCTGCCTGTGCACACCTGCCGGTGTGGCTCTGGAGAGCATCACCCCTGCCTTTTCCAGTCTAAAGTAATAAAGCCCATTATGAAGCACTCTCTCTATTCCACTCTCAACTACAATGTAATGAGGACTGACAACTGTAGCAGCATCCTCATTCAAAGTGTCTAGGTAACCTTTTGCTTATTTAACGCCTTCTGGTTTCAGACCTGAAAGTTATCATCCTCAAATTTCTCTTCTTTGTTTTGTAGGCTGAGCATGTCCCCATTAAGGGTTAAATAATGCTTAAGGTTACCTGATGGTAGGAAGGAGGTGGGAGAAATTTACTTCTCTGTTTCTGTATCACTGGCTTAAGACTGTGCTCTGATCACTCACAACCACCAAGATGACAGTCTAAGCTCCCATTTGGTGACCCAACTGGCAAACCTGGAGATGGCAGAAGAACCAAAATACAGCTTTTCCATAATGTCCCCAAAGGTAGAGTGGGGTGGCAGGAAATGCCACGTACAGTGTCACATTCTTGCTCTGTTCCCACTTAGTGAGACTCCATATGAAATATGACCAGAGGAATCCATAAAGATAGCAGGGCCCAGAAACCACATGGTTATGCCCAGCCCACTTTATTTTTCAAAGTTCTCTCAGTAAAATTGTTTTTCACAGGTTGCCCCCAATTACCTGTTGATGCTGTTCTTCTGTGCTAACATCTGCCAGTCCTTGCCTTTGGCATTGGGGGTATCAAATGTAGCACAAATCCGCTGTCTGATGGAGTAGGGAATTTTGAAGGCTTTGGGGCCAGTCTGTGCAGGAAAAGCGCTGTCCTCTTGTGCAAAAAAAGTGATGGTTTCTCTTTCACTCTACACACAAAATAAAATCACGATCAGATCAAACTGAAAGCATTACTGATCCAC
>NW_007737798.1:8802-19453 GCF_000696425.1 Galeopterus variegatus | reverse complement strand
TTTTCTCTGAATTAGGATATATCGTGGAAAAATAATTCAAATCCAATTAATGTTTCTCTTCGCTCACCTTGAGACATTTTTAAGAATCCTGAGGGCGAAGCAGAAGGACTGACATTTAATTCAAGAGAAAAGACCCCAGCGCCAAAGCTGAGTGAGGAAAGGATGAACTATTTACACCTCTCCTTTGGCAAGCTACTCACTCTGTGTCTCAATAAAACCTTACAAAATAATTGAAAAATGGTTAATCACTCAAAGGGCACCCTAACCAATCAGATGAAAGCATTCCTATAATTTTACTTCCTCAAGTTATGAAAACATGTTCAGACGCTGACTTTGTCAGCTTCTTCTGTACTGTTGGAAATAGCACTTGTCAAGGGGATTATGTAGGCTTTAAAGGGGCTTTGGCACATCCACCTGCCTTGGGTTGAGTGTCCCCCCAAAACTTAATCTCCACTGTAACTGCTGAGGGTGGGAAATCCTATCATGGTAACTGAAAAGTGGGGCCAACAATCTACATGATTAGATTGTAGGACCATGCCACAGTGAACGGACTGAAAATGGTGGTCACGATTTTCGAGGGCTTTAAAAGGAGAATGAATGAGGAGGTTGGAGTCTCGCTCTGCTACACCATTTTCACAATGTGACAACCTGTTGTTACTGAAGTCACCACCAGAGAAAGCCTTCACCAGCTGTGTTCCCCGGACATTGGACTTATTAGCCTCAGAAACTGTCAGCAATAATTTTTTTCTTATAAGCAACAGAAATGGAGTAATACACTACATTTTCTGAAAACTACATTAGCTTTAAGGAGGGAAACCTATTCCTTCAGAGAGCAGCCCAAACTCACCCAATGCCTACAAGAAATGACATAGCCCCTGTCACCATCCTCCGGAGCTCACAGTGGGAGTGTAACTTTAGTTCTCTTGGAGGACCAGGAGAAACTTCATCTCCATATTGCCTCCAGGATGGACACCTGCCACTTACAAACCTTATACAGCTTGTTCGTGGCCCAACTTGTCCCAGGGCTGTTTTCAGCTTCCCGTTAGGGGGCAGTTTCATGAGTCACTGACTTTGGTGGAATGAAGTCCAAACACCCACCACTTTGCTGTTTTGGGGTCCCTCTGGCTTCACTGTAGGGGCTATTCACAGTTGAGACGCTGCATAATAAGTCCACTGGGCCAGAATTGGAAAATCTCATTTGGCCTTTATCACATTTTGCCTTCGAGAGTCTATGAAATGCTGTTGCCCTGTGCATTAATTCTCCTGAGAAGGGTCACAAAGACTGTTTTTTGGAAGTGACAGCTTCACACTCATTTTTATTATTTAAAGGTTAGGATGTGTTGTCTAGCCTCTAGCCTGCAGAACCAAGAAAGTTTAGTTTGGTATAATCAAAGTAAATCCCAAAACACAGGAATGAAAGTATCTAGTGTCAGGGGTCACCAAGCAGCCGCCCTGTGC
The DNA here is from genome assembly GCF_000696425.1 of Galeopterus variegatus. Taxonomy (NCBI): domain Eukaryota; kingdom Metazoa; phylum Chordata; class Mammalia; order Dermoptera; family Cynocephalidae; genus Galeopterus; species Galeopterus variegatus. Next base: position 17,995 of record NW_007737798.1, on the reverse strand, counting down.
AGCAGCCTCTGTCTGCGTTCCGTGCCCATCATCCGCTTTTCTTCCCTCCTTCCTTCACCCCAGGAGAAACCTGGCAGTGGGACTGTCCTACCTCCAATGAATTCTCGACAGTTATTCAGAGACAGTTTGATAAGCTGCCTCGTGACCCTCCTCTGTCCTTCCCCATTGCCCTCTGGCCATGTCACTGTTCCTTTGCATCCAATTAAGAGGATGCACAGAGGCAACAAAAAGATAGAACCTCAACTGCAGAAGATTCTGCTTCTCATAAAGGTCCTGTTAAGAGATCTGCTGGAACCAGTGGTCGTGGCACTGCTCATCGGCCGGGAGGCCTGAGGCCTTCATTTGTCCCCGGCTAGCACACCATCACCCTTGACTCTCACATCTGAAAGACGTTTCAACTGTTTTAACTAGACCAGTAAGAAATATGTCCCCCTGCCAGTGCTTGCAAATTTTCAAACAAGTATCCTATTAGGGAGGGAGGGCCCTGGGAAAAACTGCTAATAAGATGTCATTTGTCTGCTGCTTCCCGTTCTGGAATCCTTTCTTCCATGTTGGCTGCATCCCTCTGCTCATCAGCCCATATCGCATGCATCTGTTCCCATGGCAACCCGGTCAAGCTGGCTGCTTCCCGTTCTGGAATCCTTTCTTCCATGTTGGCTGCATCCCTCTGCTCATCAGCCCATATCACATGCATCTGTTCCCATGGCAACCCGGTCAAGCTGGCTATGTTTCCACAAGGGTTTCTGGAATATGAAAATCATGAAGCCTTCCATTTAATTGTAGAACTTCAGGTACTATCTAAGACCTGAGAGAAAAGACAGAAATCCTCAATAACATCAGCCATGTAGCCTGGTTTTAAGACTAACGTTCAAAACCCGCTGATGCTTGTTCATATTAATTCTATTTACAAGGAGGCAAGGTTTTACAATCAAGTGCACTGTACTATGAAACAGTTCATATCATTCATTCAAGTAGTATTTATTGAATTCCCCCTAAGTAGATGGTCCTATCGTGGTATGCTTAACTGTAATTAAAAAATAAAAAGTATAAAAATACAAAATTTAAATATGGTAGAATACTTCCAACTGAAGCAGCTTAGTTTCCAATACTAATTTAAGACCTCAGCAATGTTCCCTACCACCTACCCCTCCACAATCAACTCCTTATTTCTCAGTCCTACCCACCTACCAATCACATGTGGCCATGAGCACTGAAATGGAGAGTTATTGCAGCTGAACTTATAGAATAAATGTGCAATCTCAGCTTTGAACTGCAGCACGTTTGGACTCTGAGTAATAGTCAGAATTTGCTCACAGAATCTGTAATTGCAACTGTTATCTATGACATTCTTTGCTAGGCTGTGTAGCTTCTTCAGCAGGATCCATATGCCAGGCAAGTTGCAAGGCCACCTGTGTTGCCAGCCTCACAGCACACACGACTTCTCACATTCTCACTGACTGCTAAGCCTTTAACTGTATACTCTGTCTTTTCTATTCAGATCTAGGTAGAAACTTGTTTGCCAAAAAAGGCAGATAATCAATGGTGTTTTTTGCATTTACCAAAAGGAGGATAAAAAAAAATTTCAGTGGCAATAAAAGCAAAATGTTGCTCTCCATTCCCTTTGAAAACCCTTCAGGATCTGAGGGCTGTGGCTTTACTAGCTTTTAGCACTTTTGGAAATTGAAAGAGAAGAGTCAGGTAAAAACGTTATCACAAGATCAAGGTAAGTGAATTTTCTGAATGGGAAGATTGACTGTGTGATCTGTGATCGTCTTCTGTTGTGATCCCAGAAATGATGAAATCCCACACTGTGGAATAGTTTCCTTACCCAATAATATTGACTTATTGACAATTTTAGATTTCTGTTTTAAGACACATTATTAGTTCCCTACTGTATTAATATTGACTTATTGACAATTTTAGATTTCTGTTTTAAGACACATTTGCAACTCTAAGAGAACAAATACAGTGATTTGGGATTTACAATAGGAAGTTGTGACGATTTACATCTGAAAATCCCCTTCACCTCTGCCATATACATTTCTTTCCATGTAAGAGAGCATATGTCTTAGTTTGAAGTAATGAAAACATAAAAGGAACGTGATAATTTCTGCAAAATAAGAATGAGCTAACAGTGCACGATGGTTTTGAGTAATCTTTCTCCTATTATGCTTCTCTCAATATCTTGGTGGTTGTCTGTGCTGTAACCAACCAGCCTGAAGAAAAGGACTCCCCCCGCTCAGAAGAGGTGTCCTCACCGCACCAAATGAGAAGCCTCAGCTCCAGGGATTATCCTGACTAAAGCAACAAGATTGTAAGTTTTACTGAAGGAGGGCAGACATTTAAAAAAAGGTCAGCAGGCTGTGAGCTGTTGACTGTTTTGTAAATAAAGTTTGCTGAAACACAGACTTGCCTATTTGTTGATGTATTTTCTCTGGCTGCTTTCACGCTCCGGCAGCAGAGTTGAATAGTTGCTGAGCAGTTGCAAAGCTCCCATATGGCCTGAACTATTTACTATCCAGTCCTTTACAGAAAAATGTTTGCTGACCCCTAGTTTAAATCATTCACACTCCACAGTTAGACTACCTTTGAAGAGCAAAGCTAGCGGGCAAAGAGGAAGGTAGGAAATGCCCTTCACTGAAATTATGTTAACTATATGTTTTCATACTATCCTAATTTGCTATCAATTGTGACAATGTCAAGAGGGACAAGTAACGTTTACTAGGAATCTACAGATTCTGGGCACTGCGTTAGGAAGCTTCCATAAAAGTGGTCGTTTCAATGGATTACTTATGTCAAGGAAATTTAGGTTTCCTGGAAATGGGATTTTAGGGAATAACAAAAACAAGCAAACCAACATGCTCACCAAGCACTCAGGTTTTATGAGCCCAGACACAAAAGGTGGGTAAACTTAGTCTCCCGGTTTTACATGCATTTTACCTGCTGTGCAAGGTCAGAAACTGATGACTGTAGACACATTCATTGTCTTAGTGCATGTAAATTCTCTCATATATGCCGCAAATGGAGAATAAAACGGAACAAGGCAGGACCGTGCACATAGATATTTTGTGGCAACTATTTTTTTTTCTAAATGATGACTTAAAAATAAGCTTTCATAACCAGAACAGAATAGAGAATTATTCGCATTTGTAGAAAAAGAAACATAGGAATGGTATGTGATGGTTTTAGGCAGACTGGCAGCAGAAACAGGACTGCCATGCAAAACTTTTTAGTTCCTACCCAATGCTCTTTTTTTACTAAATTGTTTTCTGGGTTAATTTTTCTTTCTTATCCCCATTTTGATCAGAAACGGAACTTGACACAGTCATGGTGCTCATGGGTTATATATAAGACGTCTCATCCTTTGTCAAAGTTGCTGGGCAACAGTCAACCTAATTTTTTCCTTGCATGCTCATACATGTTTGTATTCTTTCATTTTCAATACATGCCTTTTCAAGAATGTATCTATCCTTTTCAGGCCTGCCTGCCTGTCTGGCCGCTCCTCTCTTAGCCTGACTGCTTTCTAGTTGGGCCCTTCATTCCTGGATTCTGGATCCCTTCTGAAAGAGGGAGTAGCATTCCATCCTTTCCTGGCAGACATCTACCCTCCCTTTCAGAGAAAAGAGGGTCAGGTAGGATGTCTGTGAACAGAAAGAACAAAAACTGGAAATGACAGAGAAAGGCACAGAGTAAGAAAGTAAGGCTTTGCCTCAAAAGAAAAGGTAAATAAAATGGTTTCTGGCAAAACGTGTCTTTTCTATTCATTCTGGGGCCACTTGCCAATGCCTTCTCTCTGCTAGTTATCCCTCCAGTGGAGCCCAAACCTGCCTGTGCACACCTGCCGGTGTGGCTCTGGAGAGCATCACCCCTGCCTTTTCCAGTCTAAAGTAATAAAGCCCATTATGAAGCACTCTCTCTATTCCACTCTCAACTACAATGTAATGAGGACTGACAACTGTAGCAGCATCCTCATTCAAAGTGTCTAGGTAACCTTTTGCTTATTTAACGCCTTCTGGTTTCAGACCTGAAAGTTATCATCCTCAAATTTCTCTTCTTTGTTTTGTAGGCTGAGCATGTCCCCATTAAGGGTTAAATAATGCTTAAGGTTACCTGATGGTAGGAAGGAGGTGGGAGAAATTTACTTCTCTGTTTCTGTATCACTGGCTTAAGACTGTGCTCTGATCACTCACAACCACCAAGATGACAGTCTAAGCTCCCATTTGGTGACCCAACTGGCAAACCTGGAGATGGCAGAAGAACCAAAATACAGCTTTTCCATAATGTCCCCAAAGGTAGAGTGGGGTGGCAGGAAATGCCACGTACAGTGTCACATTCTTGCTCTGTTCCCACTTAGTGAGACTCCATATGAAATATGACCAGAGGAATCCATAAAGATAGCAGGGCCCAGAAACCACATGGTTATGCCCAGCCCACTTTATTTTTCAAAGTTCTCTCAGTAAAATTGTTTTTCACAGGTTGCCCCCAATTACCTGTTGATGCTGTTCTTCTGTGCTAACATCTGCCAGTCCTTGCCTTTGGCATTGGGGGTATCAAATGTAGCACAAATCCGCTGTCTGATGGAGTAGGGAATTTTGAAGGCTTTGGGGCCAGTCTGTGCAGGAAAAGCGCTGTCCTCTTGTGCAAAAAAAGTGATGGTTTCTCTTTCACTCTACACACAAAATAAAATCACGATCAGATCAAACTGAAAGCATTACTGATCCACACTTTATTTTTAAAGGAAATGTGTGTTAACACAGGTGCACAAAATGCTTGCCTGTTGTGACAGACTCTAGAAAATATATCAACAGGTTCCCCTCTCTTCTAAAATAATAAAGAACTTCTTTAGTAACCTAATAAATTGTATACTGGAGATTTACAGCAGCCTCTTCCATTTGGGAGTCACAACCACCAGCTTTCAACACCCAAAGAACTGTCGGGTAAGAGCAGAATTAACTTCTTTTTTTTTTTTTTTTTTTTTTTTGTGGCTCTCAGGGATAGATCTAGAATCAACAGGAAGAAGCTACCAAATGATAGATTTCAGTTCAGTGTAAGGAAAGACCCTCTAACAGTCATAACTGACCCCAGATATATGGGCTATCAGAGAAGCTGGCTGGGACGTGTCCTGTCCAGAAAGCTAGAGGGTTTGATTGTACGCTGATTATCTTAAAATTTGCTTTTCCCCCAGTCCTAAAGTTGTATGATTTTACAGCAAATATTTTTTTCTTCAGAATTAAGTGGCCTTGGTAAAGCAGGCCAGCCATGACTCAGAGATGACACCTAGGCTAGCCCGTGCCGTGGTTTGGGCTGGAAGGCTTCTGCCTGCTGTCTGCCTGCCCTGCTTCTAATTCAGAGCTGTCCAATGAGGATCTGTTATTTCAGTACATCACAGCAATTCTATCATCACATCCAACACGGAATCACTCAGGAATCTGTCAGAATGCAGTGGTTGCTGATAAGTTTATAGGATTAGCCGAATTGGACTGGAAAATGTCTGAGTGAATCACTCTCATGACTCTGACTAAGACCAAAGGGATTCTGCTGATGTGATTAAGGTATCTAATCAGTTGACTTTGAATAAACTGATTTTCCTGGGTGGTCTGACCTAATCATGTGGCTCTCACAAGAGAGAAGAGAGAGCTCTTGCCTGGAAGCATCTCTCTGCTGGCCTTGGAGGAAGACAGACAACCATACTGTCAACTGCCGGTACAGGGGCCTCTAGGGTGAACCTGGCCAGCAGCCAGCAAGAAAATGGGGACTTCAATCCTATAGCCACCAGGAACTGAATTGTGCCAACAACCTGACAAAGCTTGGAAAAGGACTCTGAGCTCCAGAAGAGGATGTGTCCCGGCCAACCCCTGCTTTCAGCCTTGTGAGACGCTGACCAGAGCCTGCACTTCTGACCCACAAAAGCTATGAGATGACAAATGACTGCTGCTTTGTGCTGTTAAATTTGTGATTTACTATGCAGCCAAAAAAATCTAGTACAAGGATTAAGCATCAGGTCTGAGACTGGGTTAAGGGATTAATCAGGACTGTTTAAAACCCAATAAGCTTTCCTTCAGGTCAGGAACTTGTCTGCTGAGTCCGTCCTCCAAGTCAACACATGCCCTTCCTGAACTGCCCTGCAATCCTAGCCTGATGCTTCTTCCGACCTTCAGTTGTCTTCCTAATGTGGGCTCCACAGCCATGGTGGCCTTGTCACCAGGTTCACACGACTATAAACCATCAGACTTCATGAATCTTAGTTCCTCAAAAATCTGTTAATTGAGGAAACTGGTTGATGTAGAGGTTTTATTAACAATTGATGCTTTTTGTCTCTCTGTAACCATTTAACAGTCACATTTTGAGGGCTGTGTTTTGAAAACAAAGTACCCCAACCCAGCATGTCCAAAGGGATATCACAGAAGATGTTCCAAAAAAGAGGAATCTCATTGTCAAATACATTGGAGAAATGCTGTATGTCATATACTCTTCTTGGAAACTCAAAGTACATGTTAATATAATAAATAGATTCTATTGTTAGCTTTAGTTCTATTCCCTGGTATGTTATAAAACCCTGCTCATTAACACTTCTCCAGTATTTGAGGTTAGCAGAGTCTAATAGAAAAGCATGGTTTTTAGAATCAGATAGACTTTGCTTTGGTGTAAGACTCTAGACTTTCTAGCTCAGTGACCTTGAAGCTACATTACCTCTCTCAGCCTCAATTTCCTAATTTTTGTATGCTCCACAAAGGTTATGAAACTTGATAAAAGTACCAAAATATCCACAGAGCAGGGCAGCCAGGAAAAAGGCTCTCGGTAACATTTAGCATAATGCTTCAGGAATTTAAAATGGGAAAGGCTTCATGGAAGAGGCATTTGAATTGGCCTTGAAGGATGGTAGGCATCGACTGAATAGAAATTAGGTGGGTAGTTGGTTATTCCAGGCAGAGTGGACAATTCCGTCCTAATATATTGAATGGTTATAAAATAAACCAACTAGGCTTCTTACTGCATAAAATAGGTTACAGGATACATCATTTTTAACCATGGTTTGTAAAATTTCTTCAAGCCTCTAAAAATGCAAATCAAGTAGAAATGGCTCCCTTACATATTTTCTGACTTAAGAGTATGATTGCGGGGGGCGGGGGGGAGATTCTATTCCTGCTAATATTGTAGCTGTCATTATAACATGGCACAAAGAGGTGTTAACCTGAGAAAAGGTGCCTTGACAATAAAACTGAGAACACTAAGCCTATCCATGCCAAATCATCTCAAGAGACAGAATTGGCTTCTGGAAGCCCTCATGGCACCTGTGAATTGTCGGCCACGCTTTGTCTTTACTGTTGGCAGAAGAAAGAACACCTTGATACAGGGTGTCTTCTGAAAAAGCAGGAGAAAGTGGTCATCTTTGAAGGTAAAATATAAGCCTTAGTCTAAAAATAAGTATTTTTCTATTTAACTACACTTTAAGAGGAAATGGGGTCCACTTTTTAAAGTGTCCAAATTTAAACATTTTCCATGCATAAGGATGACACTTTATGTAACATTTATGATGCGTTCTAAAAGACATCTGTGCCAAGTAATAAGAATCCTGTAGATACATCACATTTTCTGATTGTTTAAATTACATATGCAGAGAAACAGTAGATTTTCATGCTCTGCACATCTGAGATAAGAGGCTGCTACCTGGTTAGCTTAGGAGCTGTAAATCAATGAGAAATTCCAAGTATTCTGTCTGTTTTGCAAAAGACAAATTATCCCCAACTTCCAACCACTTTTGGAAGAAAGATAAGAGAACTGCTTGAAGGGAAAATTGTAACATGCAAGATTCCCATTTAAGTAGTTTCTCCTGGGGAAAAAATATCTTCAATAATGTTATATTAATAAGGACTNTGACTTAAGAGTATGATTGCGGGGGGCGGGGGGGGAGATTCTATTCCTGCTAATATTGTAGCTGCCATTATAACATGGCACAAAGAGGTGTTAACCTGAGAAAAGGTGGCTTGACAATAAAACTGAGAACACTAAGCCTATCCATGCCAAATCATCTCAAGAGACAGAATTGGCTTCTGGAAGCCCTCATGGCACCTGTGAATTGTCGGCCACGCTTTGTCTTTATTGTTGGCAGAAGAAAGAACACCTTGATACAGGGTGTCTTCTGAAAAAGCAGGAGAAAGTGGTCATCTTTGAAGGTAAAATATAAGCCTTAGTCTAAAAATAAGTATTTTTCTATTTAACTACACTTTAAGAGGAAATGGGGTCCACTTTTTAAAGTGTCCAAATTTAAACATTTTCCATGCATAAGGATGACACTTTATGTAACATTTATGATGCGTTCTAAAAGACATCTGTGCCAAGTAATAAGAATCCTGTAGATACATCACATTTTCTGATTGTTTAAATTACATATGCAGAGAAACAGTAGATTTTCATGCTCTGCACATCTGAGATAAGAGGCTGCTACCTGGTTAGCTTAGGGAGCTGTAAATCAATGAGAAATTCCAAGTATTCTGTCTGTTTTGCAAAAGACAAATTATCCCCAACTTCCAACCACTTTTGGAAGAAAGATAAGAGAACTGCTTGAAGGGAAAATTGTAACATGCAAGATTCCCATTTAAGTAGTTTCTACTGGGGAAAAAATATCTTCAATAATGTTATATTAATAAGGACTGATGAAATAAATTACTTGGGGATTCTCCCCTTCTCTTCAGTATTAGCAAAATTGTTTTGCTCCATTCTACAATTTTTAGACTGGTGATTCTTTTACTTTATAGAATATCAATCGGTGATAATCATTAGGTAATTGAAAAGGGTTAAATTTAAGAGGAATCAACCTGCTTCTAAAGATTGACACAAAAATGGCCGCTCTCAGAGTAACAAAGACATATCTTGGTCACTGAAATAAATTTTAAGTGTGAGGGTAATATGAAAGATTGTATTTATTTGGAAAACCTCTTAGATAAGAGACATGAAGGAAATGATAGACATGATGCAGAATATAAAGAATCAAGTTATTTCAATGAGAATAATCATTGCATTGATTAAAATAATTAAAATGTTATTTTATATACTCATGTATATACAAATCTCTCAAGGTTACATGATTAAACTCAGGAAATAGTTACACTAAGATTCCATTAAAGTAAGATAAGAAGTGGGACCTCTGAGCCTAAAAATACCTTTCTTATTGTTGTTTTTGGAGGGGGAAAAA